>NC_133616.1:32112679-32240096 GCF_964106895.1 Numenius arquata | reverse complement strand
CCTTTCCTTTCCTTTCCTTTCCTTTCCTTCCCTTCCCTTCCCTTCCCTTCCCTTCCCTTCCTTCCCTTCCCTTCCCTTCCCTTCCCTTCCCTTCCCTTCCCTTCCCTTCCCTTCCCTTCCCTTCCCTTCCCTTCCCTTCCCTTCCCTTCCCTTCCCTTCCCTTCCCTTCCCTTCCCTTCCCTTCCCTTCCCTTCCCTTCCCTTCCCTTCCCTTCCCTTCCCTTCCCTTCCCTTCCCTTCCCTTCCCTTCCCTTCCCTTCCCTTCCCTTATATGGCCATTTAGAACAGTTTATAAAAAACCCACATTTTTTTCCTAGTAAGATATCAAGCAGACTGTAATAAAATATTCTAAATCCACTACCATGCCTGGCTTTCCTGCAGCACAGTCACTTCTTGAACAGTTGGTGAACAGAAATGAAGTGCCCATAGGTCTAAAGAAAGATTATGTTTTATTTTAAATCTTCTTTGTTATCCTTAGCCTTCAGTTTATGAGCAGCTGTCTAAGATACCCACTACAACTGCCAGAGCTAAAGCACTGGATAGATAAATTGAAAGTATTTTTATATTTGCCGACAAATAGCACACTCAGCCCACAGATCATAGTCAACTTTCGACTTTGCAGGGAAACTTTAGGAAAATATGATGGGTGCTTTTGTCTTCAAATATTCTGACCTCTTATTTGGAAGACCTCTATTTCAGGAGGAGTTAGATTTTAATGGCTCTGGAGAATGTGTACTTCCTCCTCATTTCACCTGAAAGCTGTGGAATGAGACAGAAACATATTCAGCACATGTGGGTGAAACCTGCACTTTGTCATGTCTTTCTAGTCTGGAACCAGCTTCGCTGCTAGAAAAGTGTGGGTGAGGAGGGCATGGAGAGGGATGGATGCTGGTTTCCTGAAGGTGTTGAAGGTTACTTAAGCCGATCAAGTTGATGTCAGTGTCACATCGAGAATAAGACAATTAAAGTGAAATGGAGGGGTCAGTGAGCACTTTGTCAAATTCAGTGTTTAATTTGCAAAGCTAGGAAAGTAAGACTCCTCCCAAAATGATCATGAACAGCTATTAATGCAGCACTAAATATAAGCATAAGAGGATTAGTCTGGTTTTGAATATTCTAATCTTTCCATATCCACACTCCAAACAAAAAGTAGGAAAGGAATTTTTTTGTTTGTTTGTATAAAAACAAAAAAATATTAAAGTGCATGTATGCATAATGTCTGCTTGGCCTGACTTCTCAGATCAGATCTCTTTGGAAAGGGGAGGATGTAGTGCCAAATTTGTGCACTGCACCAAAACAATTTTTTAAAACTGTTTTCTTTTTGTTTTCATGAGGGTTATTCTGACAAAAACTCAGCTGCATTGCTGAAAATGGTACACACTTTCTGGTAAGACATACATATTATGATTTGAGATAGAGACTAAGGTCACTGGACTTTTTTTTTATTGCTTGAGTACATATTATAGATAAGCAGAGCTCTGCTGAAACAGTTCAATGAAATATTTCTCATCTCACTTCTTAATATTTTCAGACTAGTACTTCAGTTCCTCCCTAGTGCTACTTGTAGCATGGTAATTTCTCTCCTCCATGTATCTGCACCTCATTTCTTCATCTGACTCAAGCATGTTTCTCCTGTCTGGATAGCTTTCCTATACATTTGTATGAAGTTTATGTATATAGGCATATGTATTTTTAGGTAGGTAGGTAGGTAGGTAAGAAAGAAGGAAGGAAGGAAGGAAGGAAGGAAGGAAGGAAGGGAGAAATAGAAAAAGTGAAAGCATGAAAAAGAGAGAGACTGAGATAGTCTGAGATGGATAAAAAAAAAAAACAGGCAAGCAAAAAGGAAAGAAAAAGACAATGAAAGAAAATAAAGGAATGAATGAAAGAATGAAATGAATGAAAGAATGAAAATGAATGAAAGAAATAAAGGAATATCTGACCCCTCAGTAACCACCACTTTCCTTGTCTGATACTCCGCTGGAATCTGGTAACTCAAATTCAGAGATTTGGCCTAAACTGCACAAAGTCAAGACTATTTTCACGAACAGACTTTAGACTTGTACAGCTGTCTCCATTGAGGTCCAGTGTGACCTGACATTGGGGTTTTTGGTGTTATTTGATATAGAGTCATCTCCCAGCTAAATTAGTGCAGAGAACTACCTCTGAAAGGCATAAAAGTATTCTTACAACAATGCTTAATCCAATTGGACAGTTCCAATACTGAATATGGTTTAATATGGACAGTCCCTTCATTTAATTTGCAGTTCCTCAGGAAAATGAGATATCCAGTCTCATTCCTTGTTCATTTAGAGCTGATGTTCTATGGACAGAGACTTATAATCAGTGAAAGGTATTCAGACCATCGAAGCTGATGTTAAAAGTGAACAGCTCATGCTCACTCACTACTGCTTGTGATAAAAAGCCAGAACAGATTAATATCATCATGACATACATCTTGTCAACTGTGAAGTCACTGATAAAAGAAGAATGCCTTATTTATATTTTTTTTCTGATCAGTATTAAATGCAATATTAAAAAATGCCCAAGAAAATGTTATTGTGGAAAGAAAAAAATCCTTTTAATAAAGACTGTGCAACCCTTTAAGTATTTGTCTTTTGTTTTGACTTAACCATTCATATCTTCAGTCACCTACGTTATCTCTTTCACAGATGGTTTCAACTGGATGACACTCAGCTAATCTCAGTGTTACCCAGAGCCTGTTGAGCAATTTTGCAGTATTATTAACCTAATTTTGAAAATGAGCTTAGTCTTTTCCTTGTTGCACTGAAAACAATAACAAAGTATAAAAAAGGTAAAAATTCAAAGATTTTCTTTATTTGAGAATTTTTTGGGATTCTGAGTCAGTGTGTTAAAATTTGAGGAAGAACAAATATCTGTTAATTAAGGACATATCAGAAGAGATGGCACATCATATTAGAGCCAGGTGAGAACAGGCCACTTAAAAGACAAGTTCTATAGCATTGTATGTAAATCTCTGTAAAGAATCTGATACTCCTAATTCCAAACACGGAGTTAAAAAATTAGTGAGGGATGTTGTTTGAGTTTGTAGCATTTCTAAGCGTGCATCAGAATGGTCAACAAAACACAGGGATCCAGATTTGATGTTTACTGAAGAAGAAAATATTTTCTAGCAAGTATTACAAATAGATCAGAAGGTAATTTACTAGCAGCAGAGCTCACTGAACCAAATTTATTCCTAGGAGAGAATTAATCAAGTATTTGAATGCATGTATTGCAGAGCTACTGTTTCTTTTCTATTTTCCCTTCCCTCTCTTCTTATGTCTTCTTTTATAAAAAGAGATAAGCTATGCAGTTGATGATCCTGCCATTTATGAATTCCTAAACTGAAAGAGAGCCAGGGACTGTCTCTCTCTCTCTCTCTTTCTCTCTGTATATATACACGGATATATATATATATATACACATGTATATTGATAAAGAATGCCAGGCATCAGATAACCAAAACCAGGATTAAATACTGAGGCATAAATTCAGTACAGCAGGCATGAGCAGTTGCAGCATTATAAGAGATTCTGTATGTCTGAGGGGGAGGAGGAAGTCTGCATCAGCATTCATATCTTCAATAGTTTATCACTGGAGGAGGTGGTAGTGGTGGGAACAAGCTGCTATGGATATTCAGAAATACCTACCTCTTTCTCAGCTAAGCAGCTGCCAGAAACTCTGCTTTTTAATGATCCTTGCATGTCCTTTGGAGGTGGGTAAAAAGAAAAAAGGAAGGAAGGAAGGACAGAGATAGAGAGAAAAAGTAAGAGAGAGAGAAAGAATGGAAGGAAGGAAGGAAGGAAGGAAAGAAGGAAGGAAGGAAGGAAGGAAGGAAGGAAGGAAGGAAGGAAGGAAGGAAGGAAGGAAGGAAGGAAGGAAAGAAAGAGAGAGAAAGAAAGAAAGAAGGAAGACATGTTTTTAAAATCACCAAAACATTTTTAAAGAATTTTTATTAAGAGGAGTAGGTGGGAAGAGGAAAGAATGCAAATTACACACACACACCAGTTTTATAGAATATGTATATGACACACCTTTAGGACTTTAGGAGGGTAGTCTGAACTGAGAGATCTCTCAGGAGATCTGTCTAAACTTCTTGGTTTCAATACCATTCCAGAGGACTGAAAGACCTATGGATGTGCAGTGCACTTACCATGTACACTGTTTTACAAGGATCATAATTCAGATTTGGATTCACCCCTTCTAAATCTCTCTGTAAATTGTTCAAAGCTCTTTTTTCTGTTTCTGGCAGAGGAACGAAGAATTCTGAAGGTCACATTTCACATGGCAAATAGCAAGATACAGCTACAAGCTATTTACCTAATCTGGACTATAATAAACAAAATTGTAATACCACCAGATCTTTCCAATTTAACATGAAAGGATAGCCACAGAGGTGAGATGTTTGAGTGCAAAGAAAAAGCTGATGTTAGCAAAGGGCTCAGTCTTTTATGTATCTTGTATAATTAGTTCTCTCAAATCCTCATCTGGTGACCAGTTTTATCAACTTCATATTTTTCCCATATGATCTAAATTAGCCAGTGATTTATGTCCAGCAATTCTGATCCTCAGTAGCTGAAAGACAAGGAGATACCATGTTAGACAGCAGACTCAGCCCTTTAGGAACCACTCACAATCTTTCATCTGGTACTCTATGGCCACAAGCATCCTCCGTGTGTCTAAACCTGCAGTGTCAACACCAGGAGAGTTTAGCTTTGGCTTGAAAACATGCTAATACCAAAAACTAGACATTCTAACAGAAAGGACCAGTATAGGATTTCAGTGCCAACCTAACCACTTGACTCCTGTGAGGTGGACATAGTAGAGAGAGAACAGACATCTAATCTGGAGTTTTGATGAAAAGGAACCAATGCATGATCAGGTAATGGGAAGATGGGAGCAAATAAAAAAGTTACCTTTGACCATGTAAAGGTGTCACCAGTCTACTTCAGTACAAAGCCCGCCTTTAGAATAGCTTGTTCATGTTTGTTTTAAAGCTTCTGGGAAGTTGCCATATATGCAGTTAAAGCTGAGATGTTGTTCAAAAACCTGTTCTTTGTTGCTTCTGGGCCATCAGTTATGGCTTCCAAACTGAGACAGGTGTCTCTTGATGTGACAGTGTCTCTTCCACTTTATCTTATTGCAAGCAATCTGTAAAACTGCATGGAGAAGAAATTCTTGACAGAATTTGGCAGCCACAACTTTTTAGCCTTTGCTTGTCACTAAAAGTAGAACAATTGCGTCTTATTTTCATGTGCCTTAAATTTGTATATTTTACTTAATGACTACCTGACAGGAAATCACATGGACAAAACTTTTCAAGTCTCATTGTGAAAGGTTCATAAAATCACAGAATCATAGAATAGCCCACATAGGAAGGAGCCTTGAAAAATCATCTAGTCTAACCTTTTGTAGGAAAGGGAGCCCATATTAGACTATCCAGCACCCTGTCCAATGGCATTTGGAAAACCTCAAGTAATGGGGATTCTGCCACATCCCTAAGAGGTTGTTCTAAAGAATGATTGTTGTCAGTGTAAAAAATTACTTTCTTATATTGAGATGAAACCTCTCCCAATGTACCTTGTACACATTGCCCCTTGTCTTCTCCATGTGTAGACTTGTGAAAGGACAACCTCTGTCGCTTTTGTAGCTGCCCTTTAAGTACTGGAATACTGTAATGAGCCCCTCCATGAGCCTTCTCTTTTCCAGGGAGAAAAGACTTAACTCCTTCAGTCTTTTCTCAAAGGGCAGGTCCTTCAACGCTTTGATCATCTTTGCAGTCCTCCTTTTGACCCTTTCCAGTCTGTCCATGACTTTCTTGAATTGTGGGGACCACAACTGGACACAGTACTCCAGGTGTGACCTGACAAGGTCTGAAAAGAGTGGGATGATCATGTCTCTATCTGTGCTAGTAATGGTCCTGGGATTGCAGCCCAAGGTCTGATTTGCCTTTTTTGCTGCAGTGGCACACTGCTGGTCCATCTTCAGCTTGTTGTCCACCAGGACCCACAGGTCCCTTTCCGCAAGGCTGCTCCCCAGCCTCACAGCCCTAGCCTACTGGGCACTTTGGTTATGTCTTCCCAGGTACAGGACTTCACACTTGTCTTTGTTAAACTGCACATGGTTCTACGTAGCCCACTCTTCCAACCTGTCCAGATTTCTCTGCAAGGTGGCGCTCTCTTTTGATGTGTCCACCTCATCACCCAGTTTGGTGTCATCAGCAAACTTGGTAAGGGTGCTTTCAATCCCATCATCCAGAGAAGAAGCTGAGCAGTGTGGGGCCCAGTATCAATCTCTGGGGGACCCCAGCTGTAACAACTTGTCAGCCTCACTAAAAACTGTTGATCACCACTCTCTGAGTGCAATCTGTTAGCCAATTTCCTACCCATCTCGCAGACCACCCATCCAATCTGTATACTGCCAAGTTGGACATTTAGTCTCTGTAACATTCCTTTCATTTTGTTCTCAAGTGTGAAAACTGTCTTAAAAAGCAGCTTTGCCCTCCTGCAGTGAAAGCCATTTTGACTCTAACATTTTAATGGGGATTAAATATTTAACTTCAGATATGCAAGCAATTTTAAAAACCAAACCCTGAAACTTTGGTTCCTCTTTGGGATTTTATCCCACTTACCATGATTCTGTGGCTTTAAAACAAAATACATTTGCGGTCATATGTCATATACAGTACATAGCATGCATTTTGTGTTACCTGTGTCAGATTTGTTTCCTTCTTACGCAGAAGGCACCTCTATAAAGTGCTAATACTTAGAAGTCAGTAGACCATGGTCTTTTGTCCTTTAAAGGATTCTGATAGATTGTCTGGTTTGGTTCCCTGAAATTCCTTTTGTAATATAAACCCTTACTAAAATATGAGCAAAGTAAATGAAGCCATAGTTTTAAAAAGACCTATGTGCAGGTGGATGTTTCTACCTATGGCTTAATTAGTACTTTGTGCAGGCGAAGTCAGGTTGAGGATCTGTACTGGGCACTTCTTCAGAGTTCACTGAATGATTAGTCTTACTTATCCACCACCTGAAAAAAATTTAGAGCTGTTTTCTTTTATGGATTTAGATAACATAATTGGTCTTTAGAGAACAGTTCTGGTGAGTACAATTGTTAATGACCGTCTTGCTATATAAACGATTTTTGTTTTGCTTAGGCTGCAGTAGAAAATCCTTGTGTATAAACACTGATGGACAATGTTCAAAATTACTTCTAATTGGCTAGAACATCTTATTTGATATTTAGTTTTGCCCTTGTGAACATATGCAAGCTTCCACAGTCTCATTTGCTTCACTTATCAGGAAAAATCCATGTTAGTTTTTCATTAGTAAAATCCATTTTAAGGTCTCCAGGAGGTAAATTATTTTTAAAATTAGTTTTTATTTTATTAGTCAGGTTGCATGGTGTCAAAACCATGTTGAAGCCAGTGGCACTTAAATTGAGCTTATTAATATTGATACAATCATTCTATGTCTCAATTCAGTATGACACCGTTAACCTTCTGAGACTAAGAAATATTTTTAAAAAGGCAACAGATAATTTTTAACTAATTACTTTAGAATAAATTTTCAGAGCCTTTTTTAGTTTCTACTAGCTTTATTCCCCAGAGAAAAAGAATGTAAGCAGCAATTTCATGAATTGTTATCAGCTGAAAATTAGGAGAAATATCAGGTATCAGAGACAGTATCATGTATATCCTTCCAGAAATTTTGGCCAATGCATTTGACTTCCAGATGCAGTCAAGAAAAGAGGTGGACCACAAGTCTGCATAAAGCAACCCTGGCTGCTTTGGCATACAAAAAATCATACGAGGATAGAGTGACCTTTTTCAAAAGTACCTATATTGTTTAGGAAGTGATTATTTTCCCATGTCATACATATGATCTGGAAACTTTACCCTTGCTATCCTGCAGTTTTCCTCCTGGGACTGTCAACTTCTTGAGTACCATGTTGATTTGTAACACAAAATACTACAGAGAAAGTGAGAGAGCAGTACATCATTCCTGCTCAATAACACTGGTTTCCTTTAACAAATCTGACATTTTGCTTTGCAGTAGAACCAGGTTGATGGAGGAAGTGATAATGACAGATAAATCAATTCTCATTTTGACTCTACACACTGACTAATAAATACATTAGTGAGATCATTAATATCATTGTTGTAGGTACTTTGTCCCTTCAGCCTTGCTGAAACTTCTGCATTCTTGCATATCTGTCCCATAAAGATGTTGCCAAACTGCTGCCTTATGGTAGGTTGAACTCAGAGGTACAGTGTGAGGTGATATTATAAAACTGAACAGTCCTGGAACATGACATCATGAACCTGGCAGGTAGGCATTATTTTAATGACATGACAGTAAAGTGAAGTTGATAGCAAAGGAAAGTAATAAAGACTTATTGAAAATTCTGTATACACTGGAGCAAACCCACAGTCTGGGGTCACCTCTGCAGGGGAGATTAGAAATTTGGTGATGGCTTTGTTTAATATTAAATCCCAAACTATTAATGGATTAATGAATGGAATGAAGCAACTATAGTGGTTATTTATGCTACAGACTTTGATGTGGACCAGCACAGAGTATGGTTTTAAAGAGTTTTAATGCATATCCTACTAACTCCTATAGCATGGTACAGATAGCTGGAGGGGTGTGCTTCACTAGAGTAGGATGACAGGACTTCAAAGTGAAATCTAGGACATTCTTAGGGTTAAGGAGAGAAAAAGCATGGGGAAGGTTTAGAGAACAGCAGTGAATAGTGTCTTGAGGTATGTCTACTTGTTCACTTCTCCCTTGAGCAAAGGAACAGCCCCTCACCTGTTAACTCTTTATGCTTTTCATTCAGTGTACAAAAGTGTGTTAATGCCATATATGAAAAATATATGTGTGTCCTCAATGGACAGTCTCTATGAAAGTGAACTGGAAGATCAGCCCACTGAGGAGGCTCATTTACTTCTTACTCCTATGAAGCTCTACTAAACAACTATTTTAAAATATTGTTAAGGGGCAGTATTTTAAAATGTGGTGTGTCTCAGTCTCTGCAATGTTTTAGTATTTATTGTGACTGAAGTGTCACAGGGCCAATGTCTGCTCTTCATCACAATGGTACACATCAAGGGGAACAAAAGATCACAGATCAGTCATGGTGATATGGAACATACCACAATGAGTCCCAGCTGTTCACACATACCTTTTCTATGATTTGACTTCCATGTTCAAGTCTTATCCATAATGCAAATATGGACTGAGAAAGACACCTGCTACTTTTGAACAATTTCATGGCTTATGTCAAGCTTTCATTTGTTTGTTTGGTTTTTTTTTTTTTTTTTGTAGTGGTAGCTTACTTTCTTTATATTGCTGGTAAAACATTGCTTATCAAAGTGTTTCTAAAAGTGGCCCCAAGTGCCTTGCAGTTCATTTCTTCATTCATGTCTTTCTTACAGGTGTACTGATGAAGTTGACCAGAGCCAAACACAATACTTGATATTTTCCTTTCTTTTCCAGGATTTGTTGTTCGGCTAACTGTGTTGCATATGCATCACAAACACTGAGTAATAAGCAGCCTATTTGTAAAATATTAGTGAAGACATGGTTTACACTATTAGAAAGTTTGGCTTAACATGTTCATTCTATGAAATCTGAAGAAACAAACTAAAGACCTCTTTGTGTTCAACTATTTAAAAGCAAAGAACTATTAACACTTCCTGTATTTTCTCATGCACTGATATTTTGATAAGCTATTGTACTTGTCTCCAGAAAAGGCCGGAGTGATATCACTAATGACTGCAGTGCAACATTCTAATTGTGAATTTTTTCCAAATTGTTAAGTATTTCAAAAGATCTTTGCAAAAATATATTGCTTGCTGCCAAAATCACTTTGAGATGTTTTTATACATAATATCTGATTGCAAATTTTGCTGTGTCAAAATGTGGCTAAAAGGTTTAATCTTTTGAAAGATTTTCTCCTATATTACCTCTCTTGGTCTAAGGCAAGCTAATATAATATTCTTCAAAGTTTTGCCATTGCACACTAGGATATATATCTGTTTCTTGCATATCAAATGGCTGTCCAGCTGACCTGACTTTTCTAAAACTCTTGTCAAAAGTCTACAGTTTCAGATTCCTTTCTGCTTTTGCTTTATTGGCCAGTAGAATTACTGAAACCACTGTTAGTGCATAAATGTATAAACAATTTTATAATCTCTATTGTTTTTTTATTTCTCCAGTAATATGTACTCAATAATTTTCTTGCCTTGTAACCACAGTCAGATTTCAAGGACACAAACACACTGTTATCTCAGTCCATTCAGGTCTACCAGCAATAGCCATTGAGTCTCTACCATTTATGTTCTTGTTATTTCTCTCTAATTTGCTGTTCTCCAATATGGCTTAGCTGTTTTTTTACTTTGCTTTGTAATGTCACCATTAGCTTCCCCAGTACTTTCCTACTAGTATAACATTCAAGTTCATTTTTATGGTTTGTTTTCCTGGAACACATCCAAGCCCTTCAAATACAGTCTGGTATGCTGTAAACATGTCACCATTCACTTCTTGCTTTACAATATTGACTCTACATTTATGCTTGTTACTACTGGCAAACCAAGAATTGCTTATGAGCCAAACACCACAGCGTGAACTAAGTGTTTGCTTCTGTTCTCCTTATAGAAAGTACAGTTCAAGTTAAATTTCCCAGATGCTTGCCTTTCCTTATCTGAAAGAAGACTTGATCCTGAGCAGGGTTGCACAGCAATGATTTTTGGCAAAGTGTCAACGCTCCTCCTTTGACATGTCACAAACAAACACAATTATAATTATCACACTTGTCTTCTACAGTCTCTGCACAGTTTTGATAAACAGCTGTACGGCTAGATTTCCAGCAATTACATTCAAAACCAAAACATGATGTGAAGAGGGGTTTTGTCCACTATCTGTTGTATTCTTCTCTCTCATGTGTCAGTTCTGCATTTCTAGTGAACTTTTATGCAAAACTTCCTGCCTTTAACCGAAATTGGACTCCAACCTCTTTCTACCCCTCCCACCATTTGGTGGTCACCAGGGTGAAGCACTGAAAAGGGGACTGGAGGTCATTCTACTGAAAAATCTCCCAGTACAGCAAGCCTAAAGATGTTCTTCGTTTTTCATAGAGTAAGTTTAAAATTGAGACTGTGATGATTTTTTCCCATCTTGTACAGAACATCTATTCAATTCCTTCTTTTACCAAGAATGAGTTCTCAGGGGTTATTGTCCTCTGCTGATACTTAGGGCATGGTTGACAATAATGACTTGTCTTGCAATGGTTCTTCTCCAGCTCTGTACACAATAGAGTGATTTATATCACATTTAACATTCATATAGTCAGAAGTTACCTCAAGGTTTCATATGCATCAGTAATTGTACTATATTTATTTTATTTTGTGCAAAAAAAAACAGAAAAATGCATCTTTGTCTCTAGTGCTCACAGACTTTTCTTATATTTACCGTAATGAATCTGCTTCAAATCAATCTGTGAACAGCGTTTCTTTTTAAAAAATCTGCTTTTTTTTAAACACAGTCAAATCTTCTTCTGCTCCATAGACAAATAACATCACATATTTTCTTCTGGAGTATGTGATGCTTTTATGAAACCTCTGCTGCTGTCATGGAGAGTATTGGTGGTATGTCTGCAGGAGCAAAACAACACTGGTCAGTGATGTATGATCAGACTTTAATTTCCTAATCACGATGGGTACAGTAAGTGGATTGCAATTCCTCTTCTAAGATTTCTGTTCTAAGATACACTTACACACTTCACACCCACATGGACCAGCAGCTGCAGTGCAGCCCAGCCCAGCCCAGCACAACCCAAAACTGTGGGCACAGGACACTCAGACCAACAGCTGGAAGGCTGACCTTGGTGCACCATGGCTGCAACTCAGGCTTTGCCTTGACACAGTGTTGGACACCTGTGGACAGCTTGCAGAAAGGATGTGGTCATAATTGCAACCAAAAAAGACAACTTGAGATGTGTTATCTGACTGTTATTATGTGCCAGATTTATTTTTGCTATTATCTTAATCAGAAAAAGTCAGCTTTTATATAATTAATCTAGTATTTTATTAATGAATCCTTCCTAATAAATGCATCTTAACAAAAGCATTAAACAAATGCTTCCTAACAAAGCTTGGGGGGGGGGGGAAGGGTAGTATATTTAAAGTATATTTAACGACCTATACAATATATTACCAGTGAACTCTTAAATACCAAATACTCTGCTGTTTGACTTCACCTGAGCATTATTAATTGCTGTACTTTTAGTAACCTTATAAATGTTTCACTGTACCTGAAATATACATTCATTATGCAATAAATGATTGAAGCTCAGTAATGGGTTTTCCCTTAAGCATAATTTATGATTTGCCTTGACAGGCTAATACCTGGATACTGTTTCCTGCTTCTGCTGAAGAGTGCATAAGTTCTATAAAAAAACCAAAACAAAACCAACAGTGCAACAGTGTAATAATGTCTTCAGAAAAAAAAACCCCAAATGTCTTATGTTTAAAATATGGAACTTCAACTTATCCTATGAGCATTATGGCTAAGCTGACAAAAGGAAGCCTCAAAATCTTGGAAGAGACATACCGTACAACTGTTTCTTAAGTATCATTGATTGCACGGGTCTGTTGAAGTAAATCCTCCTCCAGCTCTCCTGCGGGAAAATTGCAAGTATAGAGCTGGTACAACTGTACCAAGTATGTAGTACATTCCCCAAGTATGTAGTATGTTCCACTGATGGTTGCAGCAGGAGAAAATATGTATGGATAGTTAATAGTGAATATGACAGAAACATGTCATCAAAACAGTCTGTGCTGCAGTGACGATCAAAAATATAGGTTTTTGATAGGTAGTTTTTCTATTGAACATAATGTGCATAAGTTTTATCAGAATGATTTAGCTCACTGCAGATGTAATTAACTTTTTAGAGGAAAAAAAAAAGGAGCAAAAAATAGCCAGAAAGGTAGTTTTTTAAAAGTAATATAGAGAAAAAAAGAGGAAAATGAAGGGGAAAGGGAAGGGGAGGGGAAGGGGGGAAGGGAGAAAAGGGAAGAGGAAAGGGAGAAGGTAAAAGAGGAAGCGAAGGGAAGAATAAAAGATGTCTACATTTAAATTGTAAAGTGTATGGAAGAAAAACAAAATAAAGCAACTCTGGAAACTAAAATGAAACACTTAATTTAGTGTTGATTCATAATATTTTGGCTGGAAGAACTCCATATGGGATTTACAATTGATTTGAGTAATGAGAACGATGCAGAACAGACTAAAGAGACAGATCGTCACTGTACCTGCCAATTTACCGTGTTAGAAAGTGCAGGGCTGACTTTCCATGCATTGTACAATATCTCTGTGTGCTCAGGAGCAGGCTTGGGTGGATGCTGTGTGCTCTCAATCTCATTGATGCAACTGCTGACACCAGGGTGCTTGACACCTGGACTATCAATATGTTACTGATGACAGCAATAGCTTACCAGCCAAAATTTAGTCCAATGCCACTCAGTTCCAAGGAAGATGCAATTATTCTTAGGATTCTCAAGACTTACACTGTGTCCTTGTATAAGCATATGATGTCGAGATGTTCCCAGCTTGGTCACTTTGTTTGTTAAAGGATCGTGTTAATTTCTTGTCTGAATCTTAACAATTGCCTAAAAACCAAATTCCTCGAGTATATCAAGGATGAGAAGATCAGGCATATGTCTGAGTCCTGCTGACATACTGTTGCTGCTCCAGCAAGGCGCTGCAAACTCACTGTTCAGTGAGCAGCAACCAGGTATGGTAGTGGCTGGAAGTCATCTAAACTTTGCATCAGAGAGAATTTCAGGTCTACAAATGTCTAATTACTTACAACTTCTTTTTGAACAGCATTGTTTAGGAGCTTACCAGGAAAACATCAAATACATTTATTACTCTGAAAAGAATTCACTGTCTGCTTTTCCTTGTTCACAATCTACTGTGACAACTTGTGCCTTGTAAATCCTTAACTGACTCATTTTAAACAGAAGGAAAATAACAAACATATTTGGCTTGTAAGGAAAATGTTAAAGAATGCTTTTAAATACAAAAAGTTGTTTCTTCCTGTTACATGAAGTGTTTGCTTCATCTCTTACATGTTTAGATGCCAATCAGATAATGGAAAAATTTGCCTTTTGAATACCATGGGTTTTGGGCTTTCAGCAGTTTTTCCTTAACGATGTGCAGATGAACAATTCTCCATCTGCAGCAAGTGCCCTTCTCAGAACTGACTGACGGTGTACATAGAACTCATTGCCGACATGGTTCCAGACCGAGTTAACTATAAATAAATTATTAATAGTCTTTTTCTTTGTAAGTGATTGACTGAATACTTTCATATGTGTGTTTAGCCACCAGTGGGAGAAAAGTTCCTGTACAGGAATATTTCTTACTGTAAGACTCCAAGTCAAAACCTGTAGCGGTGTCAATACTTTGTGTTAGACCAGCTGCTATAAACGGTGAAAAAACCAAAACTTTAGGCACATAGTGCTTTAGGTCAGATCTAAGAACAGATCCACATGAGCCTTGACTGAGAAGCTGTGCTGTGCTTTGTCAGCTGTTAATATTTGTTGCAGATTTTTTGACATTTTTCAATTCAGTTAACATTCATAAGAGTGAAGCCAGTAACCAGAAAGAAAAATGGAAGATATATTTTAAGGAACTTATGTTTTAGTTAAGTGTTTTGGATTTTCAGGAAATTCTGGCAAAACTGAAATAAATTTGCAAAAGAATTTGGTCAATATGAAGATGTACTTTTTGCTAAGAGCTTAAGCTGAGACAGTTTTATTCACACTGAATAATCCAGCTTGCAACTACTTTAAGTAGCCTAGTTCTGAGTACTGAAAACAATATTGTACAGAGAATATTATTTATTTTTTACTAAAAACACTAAACCAATAACAAGGTTTATTTCTATTTTGTTTAAATTCTTCTGTATCCAGAAATGCCCCTGGGTCCATAAGAACTGATCTGAATACTGTGTTCAGTTTTCAGCCCCTCATTACAAGAAAGACATTGAGACTCTGGAGCATGTCCAGAGCGGGGCAACGATGCTGGTGAGGGGTCTGGAGCACAAGTCTTATGAGCAGCAGCTGAGGGAAGTGGGATGGCTTAATCTGGAAAAAAAGGAGGCTGAGGGGAGACATTATCACTCTCTGCAGCTACCAGAAACAAGATTGTAGAGAGGTGGGTGTCAGTCTCTTCTCTCAAGTAACAAGCAATAGGACAAGAGGAAATGGCTCAAGTTTCATCAGGGGAGGTTTGGATTGGATATTAGGAAAAATTTCTTTACCAAAAGGGTTGTCAAACATTGGAACAAGCTGCTCTGGGAAGTGGTGGAATCACCATCCATGGAGGTATTTAAAAGATGGATGGACGTCGTGATTAGGAACATGGATTAGTGGTGAGTTTGTTAGTGTTAGGTTGATGGCTGGACTTGATGATCTGATGATCTTAAAGTTCTTTTTCAACTAGGATAATTCTATGATTCTATGACTTTATAAGTATTTTCCTTTTTATTATGCAGTCATACTGAGGATATATCACTACATGTCCCATCTGATTTCACCTTGTCTTGACCAAATTAAAAAGTCCAGATTGCCATTTCCCTTACAGAAAGCCAATGTACTTTAGTACCGCAGCACTTTTATTAGGTAAAAGATTATATATACAATGTATGTAAACTCTTTTCCTTAATGAATATTCTTTTAATGTAAGTGGGCAAATTTATCACGCTTTCATGACTCTGAAATACATTTTGGCATTGTATATTATCCCATGTTTTGTCTGTCCACATACTCTAGAGCTCTTCTCTGACTTGCTTCTGGGAGCCCATGACATGCAATATTAGGATTTGCTTCAAGCAGTACATTGCCCAAGGAAGTAAAAACCTTACTGTGTGGGATTCCCTCCTGTTACACAACCTATGGCTGGTGACCAAGTACAACTAGGAAGGGAGGTATCTTCACTCTGACAGCTTCAGCCACAGGATTGAGGTCTATTCCAGGAAAACTGTTGCAAAACAGAAGTCTTCTTCCATTTATTTCCTTCGCGATATGTGACAAGGTGGCATGTCACACCTGTTCAGAAGCCCTATCAAAGCTCCTGCAGTGGAAGGGCTGGGTGGAAACAGAAGGAGCCCAAGGGGCAGGAGTGGCTGACTGAGATGTACCAAAAGGTTCAGCTGAGAATTAAAAAAATATGAGTCAAAGCAAAACTAAAAAAAAAGCAGAATGCTAAACATATTTGCCTTTCTAGTTTTTGGGTTTGGGGAGGACTGGAGTAGAATAGTTTTGCACTTTTTTGCTGCAAGAGGAAGATGAGTTGAAAGGGAAAGAAATAGCTGATGAATTTCAGGAAGGAGTACTATGAATTGCTGAGGTTGTCTTTGGGAAGAGGAAATGGAGGGGTTGGTAGCAGTTACAGCTTTCCAGCGCTTTCCCTTTTCCAAACCAAGCAACTAAGGGGAAGTATAATTCTTCAGCTCTCAAAGCTCCTTAAAATGATATTTTAGGATTAATTTCTTTGATTCCCAGCTTTTCACATAATTGAGCATGTTTCATAAGGGGAACCACTACAAGAAAGTTCACGACATCCATTATATGAAGCACATAGTCCATGCAGATACCTGATTAGACAACTCCTGACCACAGAAGGAAGCATTAAATAGCTGCCCAACTGAATGAGATACTTTATTGTGCCAACCTCAATCTGCTGTTCCTATCAGCCCTAATTATAGTCAGCTAATTCTATTACCTTCTTAAATACATTTTAAGCTACAGTACTTATAAGCTACGAGCAAGAACTGCCCTGTAATGGAGTTACCATTTTCATAACAACCTTTTCATTCTATCAAGCAAAGAATTCTTCATCATTTTTGCCATTACAGAATTTTATTTCTTTTTTCCTTTTATTAGATTACCTTACACAAAAACCTAATAGCAATTTGTTTACTTAACAATATTTGCAATACATCATCAGACCAGAGAAAAATAAAAAAAAATTAGGTGAAAAGGCTCAAAATAGCTTCACAGAATCACAGAGTGATATGGGGTTGAAAGGAACCTCTGGAGATCATCTAGTCCAACCACCCTGCCAGAGCAGGTACACCTAGAGCAGGTTGCACAGGAACATGTCCAGGTGGGTTTTGAATGTCTCCGGAGACGGGGGCTCCACCACCTCTCTGGGCTGCCTGTTCCAGTGTTTTGCCACCCTCAAAATGAAGAAGTTCCTCCTCGTGTTTAGATGGAACTTCCAAGCTTCAAGTCTGTGCCCATTACTTCTTGTCCTGTCCCTGGGCACCACCGAAAAAAGACTGGCCCCGTCCTCCTCGCACCCATGCTTTAAGTATTTATAAACATTGATCAGATCCCCCCTCAGTCTTCTCTTCTCCAGTCTAAAAAGATGCAAGTCCCTTAACCTTTCCTCATAAGAGAGGTCCCTTAACCTTTCCTCATAAGAGAGATGTTCTAGTCCCCTGATCATCTTTGTAGCCCTCTGCTGTACCCTTTCCAGCAGTTCCCTGTCCTTCTTGAACTGCTTGGTATTCGACTCTTGGTAAGGTATAGAAATCAGCGTACTAAGATACTGTGATTGCTCCATCACACCAAATGTTAGACAAAGTGCACCTGTAGGCTGTTTTTTAAATGTTAGAATGCTATTCAGAGAAGTGATATTCTCTATTGCAGTCAGCAACTTGGCAAGTCAGAATGAAATTCAATAATTTGTCCCTTTTTAGAAAGAGAATAAGAAATAGGATATATAAAGTGGAAATGAGGCTGAACCAAAAAATCTTTATCTGAACAAGCTCACTCTTGTGAGGGAGTTTGAAAACTTTTCTGCTTTATAAAAGAAAACTATGTTAGCTATAATATTCTATCTATCGTTTTGGTCATACAAGTGTGTGACAATTACACACTATGATTAAACTGTCAGGCAAGAATTGCATTTAGCAAAATAATGGTACTGTTCTGTTGCAATACCCTAAGAGGGAAGTCTTTATACATTAATTCAATACAATACACTATATTGAAAGGTATGTTTCCTTCAAATATTTCCACTAAAATCAACATGACTTCTAAAAAAGTGCATTTTCTTCATAGAAGTACACCTGTTTCTACCTGGCCTTTAGAAGCATTGCATATACTTACATGCAGGTTTAAATCTTGTACTTGCACCACTCAGATACACAACTCAAAATGGCACTCCCTCTGTGATGCAGGGAAGGCTAGAACATAGAAAAAGTAAACGGAGAGGGGCTCCTATTTATGATAAAAAGGTGTGTGTGTGTATAAACTTTTTGTATCGTACGGTCAGTACTGTGTGTCACAGGTCTGCATAGACAACTACTAATGTTGTTAAAGGTGTATGAACAGACAAGAAGGTTGAAAAGGGCTATTATCTTTGAATGGAAAAGCAGCTTGGTGAAATGTGGGTTGTAAAGTGATGTTATTAACAAATGGTGGCAAAACTTTATGGCAGCAAGCATGTTTTTCATGTTTGCTATTTATTATTTTAATAAATAATTTTATTTATTAGTGAAGAGATGAAAATTTAGAAGTGGAGACAAATAATACATTTAGCCTTTAAAACCATTCTCAGCTCCTTCTCAAAGATTTTGAGGTAATCTAGAGTTTTTTCATTGATGTGTAGAAGCCGAAGAACACAGAAATTCCCATAAAAATGCTGGGAGAAGGGAACAAAGGGTCAGCCCAGAAAACGAACAGGAAAGCTTGGCAGCAAAGGTTTACAAAGCAAACAAATGAACATTGAGGACTGGAGGATTTTCCAAGCAGGCAATTTCACTGTCCTGTTACTGCAGTCTCAAACAAAGGGAATTACTTCCTGTTGCTACATTGTCCTGCAGTCCTGTAAAGAATGTTGGCTTCTTTCTACCCAGAGGTTCATACAGCATCATTGGTAAACCCGTTAAGGGGGGGCAGATGAAGAAGAGAAAAAAAGACTGTGAAGAAGCAGACTGTCGGACACAACGGTAAGAAGCTAGAACAGAGGAAAGGGCAAGGAAAAAAGACAAAAAGAAAAGAGGTTAGAAACAGATTAAAGGATAGAAAGAACTGGAGAAAGAAAATAAAGAAACTAGAAAAAGAGAAGAAAATTGGAAAGTTTTAAGGAGATAAACCCTGCCACACAGTTGTCTGTAAATAAGTTCCCAAATGTATTTATTTCCTGCAATAAAGCTTCTGAATTTCTTGATGTTATGTTCAAAATATTGTTTACAGGTATAAAGGAAGACTACCTTACATATAAGTAAAGCAAAGAAATTCTTGTTAATAGAACCGAAAATTAGATACAAATCATTATCAGTCTAGATGTAACTGTAACAGAACAAGAATAGTAATACAGTTAAAATTGGTACACACGTGTTTCTTTCTTTGTACCTGTTCTCCTGGTGTTATACTCACCTTTCTCCACAGCTTCTCTAGACCCTGTGCTTGTTAAGGGGGCAGACATTGTGGTGAGTTATCAGCATCTGGATTTCTCCACCAGGGGAAATATAAAGTTCATGTTGATGGTTTCTTCTTCCTCCTTCTGCAATCCACGTGGAGTGTTTTTTTAATGTTTGCTAATATGCTTTTACACCTTTCCCTTTCTTCACTGGTCTGCAGCTCCACATTGCATATGAATTCACCATATGATGTCTTTTTGTGTGTTGAATTCTATTTCTTTGCTTTCTTTGCTAACCCTAATATCAGTTTCGTACTGTTCCAGGTCTGCATTTCTATAACTGACCATCAGTGAGTTCTTTAAGACTGTTGAGTCTTCAGCACCAAGCCTGTGCCCCATTTCTTGATATCCCATGACTGAACTCCTCTACACCACATCCCATGTCTCCACTTTTCAAGGCCTCTGTAATTGTACCAGGCCTGTGTTTCTTTGCTTTATGTCATTGTGTTAGAGTTGCAAATATTTCATTCTAGGAAGAATAGCTACTCATTAATGTTGTCTGTATAAAACTGTTTGGAAAAATTGCTTTCTCAGCTATACCAGCTTGTCTTCAGACAGTTGAAGAAACTGAGACACAGCAAGTTTCTGCAAACTCAGCCATTGCAAACTCCACACAAAGCTTATGACCTGTTACTATCAATTGCAACACGGTGCTATAGGACTACAGTGTCACCTGTAATACTACCTTGTGCTGTAAGTTTGTGGTTCCTTCCATCTACGTATGTATTAGGAAAATGTGTAGATCCTGTCTGAGAAGCTGGCTGAACTGGTCCTTGCTTGACTGGCAATAAATAAAAATTGATCAATACCAAATATTGGCATAACTATAACACATAACAAACAACTGCAGAGAGGCAAGTCCCCTCCTCCTCGTGGGCTGGCAGAGGCAGAAGATCAACAGTGCAACACACGCACAACACTCTACAGATTCACAAGCACAGGCACATTTGCAGATTCCACAAGTGTTGGCATGGCCCCTCTGTGCACCTGGCACCCCTGCCCACATCCTGGGCCCTCATATCCACTTCATGGGCCCCTTGCTCACTGGCTGGCCCAGAATGATGCTCACTAGGAAACATGCAGCATTCATACCTTCATCCCACAAGTACCACACACTCACAAGTGCCCCTCACCAGCTAGTCCAGCTTGAAACTTACCAGTGAATACACACACATACTCACTGGGTTTAGGGAAGATACAGACACGACACCCAGCAACTGCCACCAGGCACATGGGCTGTGACCAGCAGTCCTACTCCAGCCACCAGCACTGAGCTTCTCATCGCATCGTTCATGTCAGTTCCCCACAGCTAGTTTTTAGGGCACACACCATTCCTGCCCCAGTTACTGGAGGCTAAAGTCTTCCATTCACTCCAGTGCCTGGTACTGAGACTCCACTCACTCCAGTAGCTAACACCACAGGCCAGAGCCACCTACACACCCAGCCTGACTCCTGTAGTTGGCCCTAAATTTCACTTACACTCAAAGGTCTCGCCAGTAGTTGGCACTTAGTCTTTGCAGCACACATACACACGGGATGAGATTTTGCAGAGAGATAATTAAGAAAAGATCAAGTAAGAAGACACAAGAATATAGGACAGACTATGGTGATCGGGCACAAGGCTCAGCCAGAAACACGTATGGACTGACCCTGTTTTAGGTGTGATCGCTCCCTTTTATACCCCTCCCAGCCCAGTGTTCAGAATCTCCCCTGATTTACAACCACATCAGTTGAAAAGTCCAGGTTGATTTTCCTGGAAGGGGCACCTGCAATTTCTTAATAGATCATCAATTGTGATTGATGAGGTTGTTTCTTGTCATTGTCTCCATGTTTGTTTTGTTAGATTTGTGTTGTATATTTTGTTTCTGGCTTACTGCTTTTTCACTAAGTTTTTGAATTGGCAAGGTCCCTGATTGGAAAACCTTGCTGAAATAGACATTCTAATGCTCTTAAATATCCTCAACAACTAGTGTAAATGGCCAGGGTTGATTTTCCTCACTGACTCCCTTAACAGTTAGGTTTGTGTCCCTGTATGTTGTTGTTTATGGTTTCCTCCTTTCCTTATTATTCCAACCTCCCTGGTCGTCAAAGAGGTGAAAATTGAGGTTTCAACTCCAGCAATATAGCAGTGAGAACCGTTCAAAAGAAGTAAGACCATATGAACTTTAGAAAACTTTCATCTAGCAAACTAAATTAATTAATATTTAATGTTGTTTATCTAGTTTAAACTTGAATTACTCATTATAGTAATTATTACCATTTCATTTCTTTTGGCATTCACTAACACCATTTCTTTAAGGCACTTCAGTTTAGTGTTTTCCTTCTCATTGCAATGGGATGAGACATCCACATATTACCATGGTATAGTCTCTCACTCTCTCTCCTTCTTAATCTAATTCCTCTCTCCTTCTAAGGATCTTACAGGTTTTCAGCTTGCTATCCCTCTCTTATGTCCAGGAAATAGTTATTTTGATCGACCCTGGATCATGTCAGGCTGTGTTGCTGACAACTCCTCTAGGATTCATAAGTGAATGCATTATAAAAGTAGGATGTCTGGGCAATACATCTGGTTTTACAAAAGATTTGGTATTTTCCTATTGGATGATCATATCACTCTGTGCAGTATTCCACTGTACTGTAGCTTTTTATGTAATTATTTTCTAATTATTCTCCAAAAGACCTTTTTTTGAAGTCTGCCTTCCCAGTTACTTATATCCTCATTTTTTTTCTGGATTTGGCTGTAACATCTGGCTATTTTTTGGAAGACAAGATTGCATTTTATAAAATAAACCTCCATCTCAAATGTCTTTGTGAGTCATGTGAAACAACTATAAATACCAATAAAAAGAGACTTTACTTATTTTCTTCTTGGGCCTATCATATCAGATTAAGTCAGAAATTTTCAGGAGCTCCTTTAACACAGTTTCTAAAGCTATTTTCATGTGAGTTAGAGTACAATTTGCATTGCCCTGAATGACACCAGAGATAAAGTAACGGACTGAATGACTTTTGAAAATTTCTGCATAGTTGAAGTTCATGTCTATAAAGTCTGATCAAAGGCTCACTTGGGCTACCCAGGAGTTTTTTTACCTCACCAAGCATATCAGGACAAGGGATAAAAGGAAAGGTTTGCTTTCATTTTTGATATGGATAATTATGGATAAATATTCTCAGTAGAAAGTGTAGTGACAACATGCAATATTCATTACTCTACAATTACCTTTTCTTGACTCTCATTTTACTTGAATCTGCTGGTCAGATGACAGAAGGGGACTATCATGTTCAAGATAGTCCGACTTTCAATGTTCTTCTCCTAACCTATGACTTCAAGCTATCAATAGTCACTAATTGTAATTATGCAACTTCTCTATAAAATAGTGGCTGGGGAGGAAGAGCGCCGCTTTTCATTGCAAGTACACAGCTGATAGCAGAAGGGCAAATTGCTAAAATTACCCCTTTTTTATGTATCACACCCAATCCCTTAGCTTTTAAGGGAGAAGATCCATTTTCCAGGCTGGTCTTTTCTTTCTTTTGAAATTGAAATAGTAGGTTTAGAAACAGGAATGGTATTATTGTACAAAGTACCAAATGACTGACATTCATAGAACGTATCTTTAATCAAGAGATACTGTTGGTGATGTGGGGTAAAATCAAAATCAAAAGTCATGGACACAGTGACAAAGAGTAAGCTGAAGTGTCTTTCTAATATTCATAAACATGAATTACCTTTGTAATTTGCAGAGAAGGATGTCCCTCTTTTGCTTCACCCTCTCTTCCCTATGATATTTGCTCTGTCATAAATACAGTTCTGACATACCTTGAATAAGAAAAGAGACCTCCCATATAATATTATTTCCATAGGAAGGATACTGCTACTACATTGAGGACAGCTCTTAAATAAAGCTAAAAGGTATACGTACAAACTGAGGAATAAAAATGCTAAATAAAGTAAATAGCCATTTTTTCCTCTAAGAAAAGCATTTGAAATTACTCCTCTACAAGGCATAAACTGTAATAAAACTGAATAAAGCCATCTCAACTTTTAATCCAAAGTAATGTACTCGAAATTCTTCTGTGTGCAAGGACTTAATACAGTTAGTAGAAGAAAGCCTTGGCCAGGAACATTGTTTACAAAGACTTGGAAGTCCTGCTACCAAGGGGACAAAAATCTCATCTAGAGTGGGAGGTTTCCCTGAACTCTCACAGTGCTGAAAAAAGCCCACTAGTATAAAACCTGCTCTCTTTGTTAATAAAAATCTTTTACTTCAAGGAGTCACTGAAATCCTAACCAATATCTAGCAACAGATTCCCTGACAAGGGCCTGTTTGAAAGAGAGGGAAGTCAATAAAAGTAAAGTGTAAGTGTACTGTTAATGGCAGGTTCTTGTAGGCATTTTTCCCCAAATTATACCATTCCTATTCAAATACCATCTCAAGAGTCTCAGACAGTGTCAAGTGCAATCATTGTTATTGCAGTTGCCAAGGTAATCAATTGAAATCATAATGAAGGGAACAGAAGGAAATCAATAGAGTCTGAAATTACAAATAAAGAGAAGCTATCGTTTAAAAGCATTTGGCTGAAATCTTCCATATTAATGGAGTTAGAAATGGCTGTGTCATTCAGAAGCAGTGTGGTGCATAATTCACTTGAGTGCATTAGAACACCTAAAAGCTATTTCAGCAATTAGGGCTGCCTACCAAGAAAGTGTCCACCTTAGAAGAAGCATCGCTGAACTGTTTGTTTTGTTCCAATATATTTTCATGTTTAAAATTATAATTTTTCTCCCAAAACAGCCAGAATGATGCAGTCTCAGTAAATATAGTTTCTAGCTTATATCTTGTTGAAGAAGCTTATCTAACGTACAATAGGTCTTCTGGAGTTTTCTTTCAGTTAAATGCCCTGCTCAGATGCAGACCCACCCCAAAAGAGTTTATACCCCTCCAGAGCCCCAGTGACTGCAGGGCATTCCTAGATAATGGCAGTGCTGAGCATTTACACTCCTCTTCTACACATAAATTGAACTTATATCCTCACACATATTATTTAAGACAAAATTTTGGAGAGCACATCACTGCACTTAGACAAAGTCACTCAAAGTGTGACCAAGAGGATACTGCCCTTTTCTCATTATTCTTGGTACTCCAGTAGCTACAGTCCTTGGGCAGGTAGGACAGCAGGATCCTTTCTTTTACTTTAGAGAAATGAGCAGACAGAGAAGGAAGAGTTGAATATTCATCTCTGCTGTGAGTGCTCTACTAACCAAATGTTGTTATTGCACCTTGCAAGGCCCAGTAAATAATTATTCCAGAGGAGAAGCTAAGCATGATGTTATAGTCTGTTACTGGATTCACTTGGGAGGGAGAAGACATGGGTTCCAGCTCCTGAACCAACTGGAGCAGGGAATTGAAGTATCCATTGAAGCAAGAAAGCCAGGTCTCTTAGAGCTAGCCATTATGTTATGCAGCTATGTTCCCTCCCTCTCCACTTCTCGTGAGCAAGGTGGTGAATATTTAATAGTTTCATGAAAAATGGAACAGCTTCTAGAGGAAGGGTTGAAAAAAACCTTTAATACCTTATAGTGCTGTTCTTAGGTGTTTCCTGCATAAAGCAAATTACCACCATGTGAACAAGTTAGATTAATCTATTTGTGTGCTTCCTGAAAGGAGTGCTCAAACTACTTAGTCGCTGCAGAAGAGGGAGATGGGCAAGAATCCCCATCACAGTTTTTTCAACTGCATTCAGGAGAAAAAGATCATGTGGATCAGTTTTTTTTTTGCTTTTACGTGGTTGCCCTTACTTCATTGAAATGTGACTTGGCCTTCTTATGGAAATTGTTTTTAAAAGTCAGAGAGCAGGAATGGGCACCTCCTTGCTGCCTGATATACTGCCAGCAAAATGTCCAAGCACTGCATAACCAAGAGGTTTTTTGCTTCAAAATATCGATTGGCTTTTGCATGACATTTAATAAAATCTTTCCGTTACCAACTGCATAACAGCAATTAAAATCCTCATCAAATCTATCTTAACTACTTATAGTCTTCCACTAGGGAGCATTTTCTCTGGCAAACATCTGCAGTAAAAGGCTATTTAATCTTCATAAGTGAAGCAGCCAGTTATGCTAATTCATCTCTTTTATTGTCAGTTTACATTGAAATCTTGTACAGATCTGGTCTTCTGCATTAGGTGCTTTGAGGCACACTTCGGCTTGTTCTGAAGGGAGAAAAAGCCTTTGTCTTTTTTTTTGTCACACCAGCTGAAGCAAGATCTGATCACTGTGTGCCTCTGTGAAGGTTTTAAAAGTACTTTGCTCTGCAGTCTGCAGTGCATGATTGCAAACAGTTAAGAAAAATATATCTTCAGTGTATTGACTTTTTGGTTGAGGCCAGTGAATCACTGCATATCCAGGTAATACAAATAAAAGTATAAAATAATATAAACTAATCATACAATCACTAACAGCACTTTCTGCCTTTTTTTTTTTTTTGCAAATACTTATTAATAAAGAAATTATATGCAATACATTGAAAGCAACCAAACCTCTCCTTTGTCTAGAAAGCATTGAACCATTCATGACAGAAGGGCAATAGCCCTTCATATGCTCATATGTGAAAAATCAGGCGTGATGATTTTTTCCCCGTGTCACAATCCCAGTCCCTGGGGTTCCTTTAGCTCTCATTGTTCTGAGTTTGTGATCTCTGGGTTGTCCCTCTAAGAGTTTCCAGATGAATATTATCAAAGGCAAAGGTGTAGCAGACTTGAAGATACAAGGCTGTGGTTTCTAGTATCTCTAGCTTTGCCTTCTGGCATCTGGCTCCAACTTTGAAGCTGTGAATCTTTTCTCACTTCCTCTTCTTGTTGCTCAGTTCTCAGTTTCATCAGTTACAGGAGCACCAAACCTCCCTCCTCCACTTTATTTCTTTTTTTCCTTGAGAGGATTTCAGCTTTTACTGATGAAAACAGGAGCAACTACATCTGTAAAAGAAGCCTGAATGCCATTTGTATTTTTAAAGAAAGCTTTGCAAAGGAGGAAAAAGCCATCTTATAAATGTCTGGGTAAAAGCCAAAAATAAATCAAATAGGTATTTACACTTTAAATAATGTGCTGAATGTTTCTCTACTGTAAAGCCCTCATAGCAGATCAATACCGTTTACACTATTCACTTGCAGCAAGCAGTAAAAGTCTTTCACTTCAACAATTTCCAACCATTTAACATTGTTAAAAAGACAGCTAAAACATCAATTGGGGGCATTTTCTCCTAAACTGAAATGGATCGATTAGTTTTCATGACATTCACTGTGGAGAGGTAGGATTAAGAAAGAGGTAATATGGGAGGAAGAAGAAGTCAGTATACCTCGTTTAAGTTAATGAAATAAGTTGCATACTTTGGCTCAGCAAGAGTAAATCTTCTTGAAGGATTGACTTTTTTATAATACTGTGTTAATAACTAGTTCTCTACACATGTAGTATGGATTGCCTTAGAAATTGATTTCACTGTACATATGCAAAAGTAATGGCTTTGAGAGTCTTGTCTGTGACATTTGTCACGTTGAATCAGTTAGACAACAGTGTAAATGTGATCAATGCCTCTTCAGCAGGAATAGGTATTCATTATTAGTAAACTCTAAAAGAACTATGCATGGTAATGAAAGAGAAATGAATGGTTCTAAATTTTTTTTTTAGTTAAAAACCAAAGTGATTACTTAGTTCAGCAAAAGAATACCTTTGTGTGATCCCAGATGAACAAACCATTTTTAATAGCTTACAGAGAAACAATGGAGCTGTTAGGACCATTTTAGCACTTACACTGCAGAAGAAGAGAAGAAAGAAACTTCTGAGAGAATAAAAAGAACCAGGGACTTGAATTCAGCATTTTTCATTTTCAAAGGCTGTTCTTTTTCCCTGACTCTCTTGTCTTTCTTCTTTTTGTCCTTTTTTTTTTTTCCTTTTTTTTTTTTTTTTTTTAATTGTTTTCCTTAATGGTTGCACTGTATATAGTGCAGTAGTTTAGTGTAGTTTGGAGAAGAGGAGGCTAAGGGGAGACCTCATTGCCCTCTACAACTACCTGAAAGGAGGTTGTAGAGAGGTGGGTGTTGACCTCTTCTCCCAAGGGAATAATGACAGGACCAGAGGAAATGGTCTGAAGTTGCGGCAAGGGAGGTTTAGATTAGATATTAGGAAGAATTACTTTACTGAGAGAGTAAAGTCAGGCACTGGAACAGCCTGCCTAAGGCGGTGGTGGAGTCTTCATCCCTGGAGGTATTTAAGAAATGTGTAGACATGGCACTTCAGGGCATGCTTTAGTGCCCGAGATTGTTGGTTTGTGTCTGTTTGTTTGTGGGTGTTTTTTTGGGTGTGTTTCTTTTTTTTTTTTTTTTTTTTTTTTGCAGTTGGACTTGATGATCTCAAAGGTCCCTTCCAACCATGGAGATTCTGTGATTAAAAAAATAAATTTAAATAATTTCACTGAATTTCACTGAATTTTTTTAGAGTTGGAAGGGACCATATAGATCATCTAGTCCAACTCTCCTGCTGAAGCAGGATTGCTTAGAGAATGCTACTCAGGACTGCATCCAGGTGGGTCTTGAAAATCTCCAAAGAAGGGGACTCCACAACCTCCCTGGGCAGCCTGTTCCAGGGCTCTGTCACCCTCACCGTGAACAAATTCTTCCTCATATTCGAGTGGAACCTCCTATGTTCCAACTTGTGCCCGTTGCCCCTTGTCCTGTCACTGGGAACCACTGAAAAAAGTCTGGCTCCCTCCTCCTTCAACCCACCCTTGAGATACTTATAGGCATTAATAAGGTCTCCCCTCAGCCTTCTCTTCTCCAGACTAAAGAGTCCCAGCTCTCTTAGCCTTTCCTCATAAGGGAGATGCTCCAATCCCTTAATCATCTTTGTTGCCCTTCGCTGGACTCTTTCCAGTAGTTCTCTATCCCTCTTGAATTGGGGAGCCCAGAACTGGATGCAATACTCCAGTTGTGGCCTCACCAGTGCAGAGTAGAGGGGCAGAATGACTTCCCTCGACCTACTAGCCACACTCTTCCCTATGCAGCCCAGGATTCTGTTGGCCTTCCTGGCCACAAGAGCACACTGCTTGCTCATTGTCATTTTGCTGTCTACCAGGACTCCCAGATCTTTCTCTTCGGAGCTTGGCTCCAGCAGGTCCATGCCTAACCTGTATTGGTGCCTGACATTCTTCTTGCCCAGGTGTAGCACCTTACACTTTTCCCTGTTGAACCTCATGAGGTTCTTCCTTGCCCAGCTCTCCAGCCTGTCCAGGTCTCTCTGGATGGCAGCACGGCCCTCCGGGGTGTCAGCCACCCCACCCAACTTGGTATCATCAGCAAACTTGCTGAGGATACACTCTGTCCCCTCGTCCAGGTCACTGATGAATATGTTGAACAGGACTGGACCAAGTATTGACCCCCGGGGGACACCACTGGTTACAGGCCTCCAGCTTGAGCCTGTTCCATTAACCATTACCCTTTGGGTCCTGTCACATAGCCAGTTCTCAATCCACCTCACTGTCCCCTCATCCAGCCCACACTTCCTTAGTTTTCCAATGAGGATGTTATGGGAGACAGTGTCAAAAGCCTTGCTGAAGTCAAGGTAGATGACATCTGCTGCCCTCCCCTCATCCAGCCAACCAGTTATGGCATCATAGAAAGCTATCAGATTGGTCAAGCAATTGTCTCTTACTCTTTAACTTT
Source organism: Numenius arquata (assembly GCF_964106895.1). NCBI lineage: Eukaryota > Metazoa > Chordata > Aves > Charadriiformes > Scolopacidae > Numenius > Numenius arquata. The sequence continues at coordinate 32,210,860 of NC_133616.1, read as the reverse complement.
GTTTGTAAGCTTCACCTCTAGGAGACACGTTGTATAGCTTATGGCAACAGTGTACAAATCTGAAGCCAAAAAGAAAAAAAATTTAAACAGGCATTCAAAAAGGGTTGTGAGATGCAGATCCTTATCTACACCTATCAAGTATTGGGATATGATAAGTTAAATGGTGGAGACAAATCAAGATCAGAGATATGATATTATTTCTGGTTCATAACATATGTTCCTTTTTCACCAAGTACTAAATAACTATTAGAAACAAATGGTTTGAAATTATGAAATTTGTTTCAGGGATATTCCGAGTAATATTTTATCCTGTAATATTGTGCCTTGAATCTTGTGAACAGCACAGGATTTTATGCAAGTGCCATGATCCTGCATAAATATTCAGTGCCATGAAGCATCTGTGTACAGTAATAGTTAGTAATATTAAGCAGTATAAATTTGGTTAGGTAACTTAATGAAATGGCTGTTCCCTATTCACTGATGTTCTGTTCATAGTACATTCATCCAGACAGTCAATGAAAACGTGCTTGGCCTGAATTCACCATTCCTTCAATTTAAAATATCTTCTTAAAAGATTTAGTAATTTCTTGCCTTTTCCACATTTTCCTTTAAGTATAATCATCATCACTTTGTAAAGATATAAATATTTCTTGACAATAAGGACTGTAGTTCTTAATTTAATCGTGGTCTGATTTTCTCCTCCTTCAAGGTTTCCCAGTAGAATAGTCCTCCAAAGACAGGGAAAAGTGAAGCTATATAAGAAGTAGTGTCTTAAGTCTTAGCAAAAGAAGTAGTTTTATTCAACTAACAGTTTCCTGAGATGTTGGGTGAAATCTAGGCAGTGCAGAAATACTCTGTGTTTTGGAGAGATCCAGAGTGTGAATGATACCTTTGATATCTTATGTCAAATAATAGACCTCTCTGCTTCTTCTACTACTTGGGTCTGGGTGTGTATGTCATTGGTACTGCCACTGACTACAACCACAAGGTTTGTTTCACCTGTATCAGCACTGGTCAGCATCCAGATATCAAAGTCATTTGTTACAAACAAATATTTCTAAATAATTTTTCAAATGCCACTGGCTTAGTTCTTGGTGGCATTGTTAGGAGGCATGTTAGGAGGAAAACCCATGCAAAAATTATTTTTATCTAATTTTGGTTTAAATAAGATGGAGATTTTATGGATTTAGGTCAACAGAGATCATAATAAAAATGTTGACTGCTTCATTCTAATGAGTTTAAGGGATGGCTGCTTTATTTTTCCTTCAATCTATTTTTGTCCTGTTGGTATGTAAGTACAATGTGTTACTGTGGAAAAAAACAAACTCATTCCTGAAAACACCTAAATGTAAGATACTCTCCTGAAGTTTTATTCTAGACTGAAGTCTTCTCCAAGGGTTAACATCTGAGTATTGAGACACTGATTTTTCTGAATGTAGTCCTGATATTTTAGCAAACAGGTAACATGGCCATGTCTTTCACCAGCAGATATGCTAGGATTACCTGCAGGTAGACAGATTACTCCTCCAGGGAAATGTAAGTTTGAATGTTGTCAGTCACTAGAGAGAATTTTGCATAGGCTTTCTGCATTGTGAGTTTTTGCAATAAAAATTAGAAGAAAAGACATCAAGAACTTCTAAAAAGGTCGAGCCCTACTCTGCATGTGCTTACGCCTAAGAAATAAATAGGGCCAAATCTCCAGCTGCCTTCCCTTAGTATTTATTCTCAGCCAGAGAATTATGCCTGCAACCTGAGTGGTTCATTTCAACTGCAGTGCATGTGTGTTCGTGGGAAAGAGAGAGAAGAGACACCTAGGGAACCTGGACAATGTGACTCATTCACAGTGACAGAGGCAGAAGAGCAGAGCGCTTGATTGGTCATCAAAATATATTTCTTCTTGAGAAAACACAAGCATTGTCTGAAAGCTGCCTTCACAGATGGTCTGGGATAATGTGAAGAAACATTAAAGAGGGCAGGACTCTTCACACTCCTAAGAATCTCCTTTAGTAATGAATGTCACTTCATAATGAGTGTAATGGTTTGGATGCCCATTCTTTAGCCTAGTTTACTGAAGAAGCAAGTTTATGTGGCCAAGATACTTCCTTGCACCTCTACCCTACCATGTTTCTACAGTGATGCTGGAACCTGCTCACAGGGCCCTTTTGAACATCAGGCAGAGTGGAGGTCTCCAAAATCTTCAGCACTTCAAGTTTCACATATGCTGTTAATATGTCTAGAAAAGATGCAGCATCCATCGTAAGTTTCTTAGGCACCAGGAAGGCTACACGAGAGAAGTTATGAATGCTTTGGCTCCGTGGGGTGTTTCCAAACTTTTAGATAGAAGATAATCTGTTAATGAGAAGCTGTGCACAACTCCATAGAAAATGAGATTTCGATAGATCTGTTTCTCAGAGACACTATTAGGATCTCAGATCCTCAACTGTCTGCACTGGCTGGCTATGGAGCCAAGGTGTTCTCATTTAAATTCCACCTTGGTAGGGGCAGGTAACTAAAATGTGAGTACAAAAGTCCTGTATAGGTTTTATCTCTTAACTTTCTTCTGCTGGGTTAATAGAAGCATGGCTTTTATCTCAGTTGCAGTACAACTGTCGTCTTCCTTAATAGATACAGAAAGCTTGCTAACAAACATTTTCTTAGATTCAACTATTTTCATTAAAAAGTCCCTGAAAAGAAAAATGCCTAAAACTTAGCCTGTGAATCTCTACATTTGGCATCAGTACTGGGCAGCAGAATGTATTTTACGGTGCATCAAAAATATAAAATCCTTTCTCTACAATTACAAATTAAAATAACCCTAATCAAGACCCCAAAATTCTATCACTAACATTAATTTAGAAGACTCACATTTACATGAAAGATAACAAATACCTTTATGAAAATATGTTATATTTCAGGAGCGTGTATACCATACTTTCCAGATTTTGTTTTGCATGAAGAGCTTCCTTAAGTGTCTCTACTTTTATGCTTAGTATGAACAATGCTTGCACTTTTAAAATATAATTTGGGCAAAAGGACACTAAGTATTACAATTTTATTTCACATTTAAGTTACTAAAAATGCTGTGTTGCTGCTTCCTAAAATGCCCTTTCAAAAATAGAGTCTATAAAATCAAAACATGCCCTTTGTGTGAACTTCAGCTAGCTGCCAATAGCTCTTTACTGGGTTAATCTGTGGGCTGGCTGCCTTTTGGAAAAGGAGTGCTTGGAATAGATCAAACCTGAAACAGAAAACTAACCTATTTTTTGAAAAATATAAGGCTGTTTCTGTATTCAGGCCAAATTCAAACTGGAGGAATTGCATTCTGGCTCCTTCACTCCTTGTTTTCTTTTTGCTGGCTGAAAGTTTCTCTAATCTTCGTAGAGGATATGTATCAGTGTTGGTGCAAGAAACCATTCCTGAAAAGATCATTCATTTGTGTATGTTATTCAAATATTTTAGGACTCTTTGGGGTCTCTATCGCAATATAAATATAAAAATATTCTTTACTTTACTTTTCATAAAAAATAAAAATTATAAAAATTTGGGCTTTCAAAAGAATAATTTTATTGAGAGTAAGTTGTTAAAAATAGGTGAAAGCCTTCTTTGATCTGGTAAAACAACGTTGAGGAACAGAAGCAATGTGTTTTTTTAGATCAGGACATATAGCCAGAAGAAGTAGTATGAAGATCTTGACTGAAAGCTTTGGGTCTCCCTGTTGATTGCTATATTCACTACTTAGATTTTCCATCCTTTTTAAGTATGAGAGGTATTACTTTTTTTCTAAGCTGGAGTCAGTATATTCGGGGAATTCTTCCTGCAGAATGTGAGGCTGTGAATGTCTCATCTGTAGAAACTCTATAAAGGGAGGGCACCAACCTGCTTGTAGTTCCAGAGGTGACTGAAACACAGATGTACAGACACCCTCCATCCATTTACCCCAAGGCTATCTGCACTGTTCTGGAGAGATATGACTTTAGCATAGAGAAGTATACCTGTAATCTTTCAGCAGTGAAGACTTGTTTTAACCTGTAAAGATCTAACAGGACAGCTATGTGCATACACAGTGTATATATCAAGTCAGCCCACATGGATATCTATGTCATTATACCCCAGTCATGATTTTTAATCTGTTATTAATTATCATTTATATTTAAGCTAATTTTTAGTTTAGATTTAAACTAGCCTGTAGATGACTAGATATTTAATAAACAAATAAATAAATTTCATGTTCTCTGAAGTGTTATTCTCTGGAGGTATTTCATAGGTGTTTAGATGTGGCATTTAAAGACATGGTTTCACGGTAGACCTGTCAGTGTTAGGTTTGCGGTTGAACTCGAAGACCTTAAAGGCCTTTTCCAACCTAGATGATTCTATGATTCTCATACTTCTCAGCTGATGAAATCTTAAGTCATCTCTAAGCTTTCTAAAGCAGTGTAGTCAGAATTATTTCCAGTACTGAGAAAAAGAATGAACTTCCCTCAAAATAGTCTTGGATCTAGGGTCATTTTTGCTTCTCAGGTCTCTTTTTGGTGGTGAAAAGTGCAGAGAAGAGAAGAGGTCTGAGGAAGTGCTGAGGAGTGGGTGGCACAGCTCCATGAGCAAACCAAGACAGTGACAGGATCTTACAGTTTCCCATTTTGACATGAAGTTAGTTCTAATATCTTAGGATGTTCAAAATAGGTTTGTTCATATTTAAGGGTCTAATAGAAACAGCCACCCATGCTACAATTGCAGACACCCTATTGCTCTTAACAGGAGATTCAGGGTGGTGAATATTTCTTTATTAAATATAGACATTTAATAAACCCTTGGGTGCAGGTCTGGTGAAATATTAAGGGCTTCCCAAAAGAGACAGGCTCCCTTAATCCCCACTGCAGTTCAACTGCTGGTGCTCCGAACACTGCAGGATCAGAGATTTGCATGTCTGACTTTCCCTGGGTGTGAAGTTGGAATAATAATTCATAATTACCTATCTTGCAAGGGTGTTGTGTAGATCATATAGTTAATGTTTGTACAACACTTCTAATATGTAAAGTGCCATGAGATAATTATTACTGTATTAGCATATTCTGTGTAGGGTCTTGTATCTTAAATATCTGTAATATAGTAAGATTCTTTGTCTATGTCTGTCCGTGTGTGTAAGTGCGCTCTGTGGATGAAAGTTCAGTACAAAAAGCAGATCAAGTTTTTTGAAAAGGACCATATCAATCCTACCACTGGCATACTCAGCAGGTGAGAACTAACCAGACGATACTAAACAGAGCTTCAAAGAATGATAGTAGCCCTGGAGATTTTTCAGCTAATCACAGATGATTAATGGGAGTTGGGGAAGTTACTTTAAAAAAATAACTACCTTTCCTTTTTGATTGCTAATTATTCATGAAAGACTAAGAACAAGAGTACACAGTAGCAGGACAACACATTTTTAAGCATTACAATAAAAGAAAATTGATCACCTAGTTAGTATGCAAGCAGCTAAGTACAGCAGGGTCAGCTGTGCTAATTCAAGAGTCAGTTTGGGAACTCAGAAAAGCCTCTTAGTGCCAAGTGGCTTATTGCAGAGTTTCAATTAAAGATGAACTGAATAGGTTTGCACATATCCATATATGTCTATGATGGGATGTTTACCTATGTTGTTACAAAACTGAAAACTGGACTGATTTATACATCAAAATGAAACCCTTTTTTTTTTTTTTTTTTTTTTTTTTAGGACATGGATGGGTGTTTTCATAGAATCATGGAATTATATTAGAGTTTGTGTTGGAAGGGACCTTTAAAGGTCATCTAGTCCAAGCTCCCCCACCCTGAGCAGGGACATCTTCAACTGGATCATGTTGATCAGAGCCCCATCCAACCTGACCTTGAATGCCTCCAGGCATGGGGCATCTACCACCTCTCTGGGCAACCTGTTCCAGTGTTTCACCACCCTCATCATAACGAATTTCTTCCTTGTATCTAGTCTAAATCTACCCTCTTTCAGTTTAAAACCATTACCCCTTGTCCTATCGCAACAGGCTCTGCCAAAATGTCTGTTCCATCTTTCCTGTAAGCCCCCTTTAAGTATTTGTAGGCCACAATAAAGTCTCCCTGAGTCTTCTCCAGGCTGAACAACCCCAACTCTCTCAGCGTGTCTTCATAAGAGAGGTGGCCTATCCTTCTGATCATTTTTGTGGCACTCCTTTGTACCTGCTCCAACAGGTCCATGTCTCTCCTTTGCTGAGAGCTCCAGAGATGAACACAATACTCCAGGTGGGGTCTCACCAGAGCAGAGGGGCAGAATAGCCTCCCTCAACCTGATGGCCATGCTTCTTTTGATGCAGCACAAAATACAGCTGGCTTTCTGAGCTGCTCATGTCCAGTTTTTCATCCACCAGTACCCCCAATCCCTTCTTAGCAGGGCTGTGCTCAATCCCTTCATCCCCCATCCAGTACTGATAGTGGGGGTTGCCCTCCAGGTGCAAGACCCTGCACTTGGCCTTGTTGAACCTCATGAGGTTCACACAGGCCCACTTTTCGAGCCTGTCCAGGTCCCTCTGAATGACATCCCGTCCCTCAGGCATGTAAACCTCACCACCCAGCTTGATGTTGTCTGCAAACTTGCTGAGGGTCAACTTGATCCCACTGTCTCTGTCATCGATGAAGATATTTAACAGTAGTGGTCCCAGTACAGTCCCCTGAGGACTCATCACTCCCCATTCATCACCGATCTCCATCTGGACATTGAGCCATTGACCACTAACTACCATCTGGGTGCAACCATCCAGCCAATTCCTCATCCAAAGAACAGTCCATCCACCAAATCCATTTCTCTCTGATTTAGAGAGAAGGATGTTGTGGGGGACTGTGTCAAAGGTGTGACAGAAGTCCAGAGAGATGATGTCTGTAGATCTTCCCTTGTCCACAGATGTAGTCACTCCACCGCAGAAGGCCACTATGTTTGTTGGGCAGGACTTGTTCTTGGTGAAGACATGCTGGATGTCTCAAATCACCTCCCTGTCCTTCATGTGCCTTAGCATAGCTTCTAGGAGGACCTGTTCTACTAACTTTGCAGACAGGTGAGGCTGACAGGTCAGTAGTTCCAGAGGTCCTCCTTTCTAACCTTTTTAAAAATGGAGGCAATGTTTCCCTTTTTCCAGTCACCAGAAACTTCACTGGGCTTCCATGACTTTTCAAATATCTTGGAGACTGGCTTGGGAACTACATCAGACAATTCCCTCAGGACTCTGGGATGCATCTTGTCAGATCCCATAGACTTCTGTATGTTCAGGTTCCTCAGGTGGTCACCAACCTGATCTTCTCTTACAGTAAGATGGACTTTCCTCCTCCATTCCCTGCCCTGAGGTCCATCCACTTGAGAGGTGTGGGAAGACAGATTGCAGGTGAAGACTGAGGCAAAAAAAAGTCGTTGAGTACCTCAGCCTTCTCATTGTCCATTGTTACCAGTTTACTAGTCTTGCTCATCAGGGGGCTACACTTTCTTTGACCTTCCTTTTTTGGCTGACATACCTGTAGAAGCCCTTCTTACTATTCTTTGCATCCCTTGCCAAGTTCAGCTCCAGCTATGCCTTGGCTTTCTTGACCCCATCTGTATACAACCGGGCAGCATCCCTGTACTTTTCCTCGGATACTTGTCCCTGCTTCCGCTGCCTGTGCATTTCATTCTTGCTCTTTACTTTGACCAGCAGGGCTTGACTTATGCCAGTCTCTTGCCTTCCTTTCCTGATTTCTTACACCTGGGGACTGAAAGAGCTGTTGTGCTCTATGGAAAGCATCCTTGAAGATCTGCCAGCTCTGGTCTGTTCCCTTTTCCCTGAGGGCAGTTTCCCAGGGGGTCCTACTGGCTAATGCCTTGAACAGCTGGAATTTTGCTTTCCTAAAATTCAGGGTACTGACTTTACTCCATAACCTTCCTGTATGCCCTTTTTGTGCAAACTGCCACACCATGCCCTGGCTGATGCGCCCTGTTCTGTTTGTCTGCTCTACTCCCAGTGCACCTCCATGTCTATGGAGAAGCTATGTTTCCTGATTGGTTTGAAGCTCAAACACAGAAATGTGAGGAAGCTTTTTTATTATTCATGCTTTTCTCTTTCACATTCTTTTTAGATGCATTATTCAATAAGGCAAAAAAAAAAAACAAAAAAAAAAACCAACCCATAAACATTATGTAGGTATTTAAACAATGACAAAAGGACAATAAATAAAATCTCCCCCATGTTTGTCCCTTCAAAGTGCAGTCTCTTCAGGACTAATACTTAGTCTTTTCCAGCCTGACTGGTATAACTAGGTTCCCTTCCTCAACTCACTGGGTAAACCAAGGCACCATCTATAGCTCTTTTATCATTTTTTTTTTTCCTGTAAGAACCCTTAGACCATAAAATCCTGATTGTGTTTGGTGTGGATGACTTACCTTATTACCTAAGTACTCCCTAGGCTGCCAAGTTCCTCACAGAAGCAAAGAGATGCACTGGTTGCTTCAAAGGGCTTATAAGCCTATATTTATCACAATATAAGCAAGGTTTATGTATAAGGCAAAGAAAAGAAATAATAAAAGTACCAAGCTACACTGTATTCTCAATGTTTCTACCTGGGTGGGAAACAAAGTTGTTTTATTGATCTATAGAAAAAATATCAATCGTATTTCTGTATTAAAACTGCAATTCATTCAGGCAAAATAATTTTATTCAACTGTGTGAAGAATGCCTACCTATTTTTATGTTCTGTAAGAGTAACAAGATATTTACTAATACTCCTTTCATTTTCATTGAAGAATTAAAATTTGAGGAGGAATCTGAAACAAAAGGGAGCTAGGTTCATAGGAAATGTTTTGAGAGGTCTCCCTCTTCTAAAGGTAAGGAAATAAGAATGAACTGAGGGAACAAATAGGCCCTGGTGAAAATGACCTCTGCTGTTCAGAGTACTCATTCATAGAGCAGGGAGCAAGGGTGAGGAGAAAGCCTTTTGAGTGATGTTTGTTTAGCCCCCGCAAAGCAGAATCAGAGTGACATGTTTCTGCTCCAAACATAAGAGTCTTCTTCATCCCATCTGCACTGCTACAGCAGATATATGAGAGCTCACAAACAGCTTTTTCAGACCTCACACAGGAACGGTAGATCCCATCTATCACCATATCACAAAGCTGCAGAGTCCAGATGAGACAGGAGGGGTTACAGTTTGCAAATAAGGCTGAGACTGTTGTCCTTTTCCTTTTCACTCCCTTCACTTTGTGAAGGGAAAATACCAAGGCTATAAGGTACCACAGAAACGACAAGAGGGAAAGCATTTTCAGCAGTCCTTTGCTCCCAATCCCAGATCAATCACTCTGCCTCTTAGCTGAGCAAAAGGGCAACAAAATTAGATTTGACTGTGACGAAGATTTAGACGGAAAGAGAAGGTTCCTGAAGAAATTGAGCCTATTAGAAATATAACCAAAGCCAATGCACATGGGTAAATATTTCTGCCTCTTTATTTGTCAGTGTTCCTACTTCTCAGACCATAGCAAATGGGGTTGCTGTAAGGCCCTCCAGTAAATGCAAGAAGATACCTGCAGTGGAATGTGTCAGTTGCGATTTAACAGTGGAATATAGCATTTCAGTTGATCTTACATTTTGCAGGCATTAAAGCAGCTTATGATGTAAGAAAATAATAATAATAATAAAACTTGCTTAGTAATATCTCAGCCTTGGCCACAGTGATCAGCATTGTGGAGTTTGGGATTCTACTGAGCATGCTGAAGGTTAGTACTAAGACAAAGAGTTTAGATTTTAGAAAAGAAAACCTCGGCTCGCTCAGAGCTTAGTTGGGAGGGATTCCATGGGAAGCTTCCATGGAGGATAAAGGAGCTAGTGAGTGCTGGGATTTTTTCAAGAATGCTGTCATGGTTTTAGCCAAATTTACTAAAACCGGACTGACAGATGGCCCTTCCCCCTTCTTCCCCTCCCCAGCCCCCCCAAAAGAGAGGAGAGGAAAAGATAAAGAAATTTAGAAGTTTAGAATGAACTAAACTACTTTAATGAAGAAATTTAACATTAAAATAAAAAAAAAAAATCAAATAGATATAATATATACAAAACCATATCAAACTCCCAGGATGACATCATCGACATCACCAGTCTGGGAAGTCCCAGACTGGACTCAGTGATGGATGGGAACTGGGTTCCAGCTCTGGAGTCAGGAACATGCAGATCAGGATCAAAGGCAGATGAACAGACAGAGTCCTCTTTGGACGTCAGCCACTGAAGAAAGAGAGCTGACCTTTTGATCTCTCAGCTTTTATACTGAGCATGGGGCAGATGGGATGGAATACTGCAGTTGGTCAGGTTTGGGCCACCTGTCTTGTTCACTCCTCCCTACAGATGTGACCCCTCTACTCTTTATCCGTTTTCGACCCTCTAACGGGGCAAGTAACAAAATTGGCTGACCTTGGTTGTTATAGCAATAAGTATAAGCAAGGGCCTCTCTGCATACCATTCCTTGGCATGTAGCACAAACATTGGGCTTATCATTCTGAGAACAAGCAGTTTTCTCCACAATATGTTGTTAATTTCAGAGAGTTAGAAGAGGCCTAGCTGAAATGTAAAATTACAGAACAGAAAGTTGGTTCTGTTTTACTTCAAACTGGGACAAATGCTGTCCTGGAAGCACAAAAACAGTTCATCCACTCTAAAGATACGGGAAATAGGCAGAGCAAGAGATCCCTGTGTCTCTTCTGTGAGCTTCTGAGTCTGCGCAAAACCAAAAGATAAGTGTTAAGGGAATAAACAGGAACAACTAGAGATCTGTGTGCAGTCGCAGGGCCATGATCTCATTGTAATTACCAAGACATGGTGGGGTGGATTGCATGACTGGAATGCTGTCATGGATGGCTACATCCTTTTTAGGAAAGACAGGCCAGCAAGGCAAGGTGATGGAGTTGCTCTTTGTGTGAGAGAGCAAATGGAATGTATCAAGCTCTGCATAGGGGTGGATGAAGAGCAAGTCAAGAGATATGGGTAAGAATTAAGGGGCAGGATAATATGGGTGACACTGTTGTGGGTGTCTACGATGGACCACCAGATTAGGAAGAGGAAGTCAATGAGGCCTTCTACAGACAGTTGAAAGTAACCTCATGATCACAGGCCCTGGTTTTCATGGGGGACTTCAATCACCCTGAAATTTGCTGGAAAGACAATGCAGACAGGCACACACAGTCCAGGAGACTTCTGCAGAGCATTGATCACAACTTCTTGACACAGGTGGTGGAGGAGCCATTGAAGGGAGGTGTGCTGATGGACCTTGTACTAACAAACAAAGAAGGACTGGTTGGGGATGTGAAGGCTGGGGGCAACCTGGGCTGCAGCGACAAGGAAATGGTAGAGTTTAGGATCCTACGTGGAAGAAACAGGGCAATAAGTACGATGACAACCCTGGACTTCAGGACAGTTAACTTTGGCCTCTTTAAAGACCTACTTGAGGAATCTCATGGGTTTGGGCTCTAGAAGGTGTGGGGATCCAAGAGAGCTAATTAATATTCTAGCACCACTTTCCCCAAGCTCAAGATCCGTGCATCCCTATGAGTAAGAAATCAAGCAAAAAAGGCAGGACACCTGTATGAGTGAGCAAGGAGCTTCTGTAAAAAAATCAAATGGAAGAAAGAAGTTTACAAAATGTGGAAAAAGGGACTGGCCACTTGGGAGGAATATAGGAATGTTGTCAGATTATGCAGAGTTGCAATGAGGAAGGCTAAGGCTCACTTGGAATTAAGTCTGGCAAGGGATGTCAAGGACAATAAGAAGGGCATCTTCAAGTACATTGGTAGAAAAAGCAAGACTAGGGAAAATGTGGGCCCACTGCTGAATGAGGTAGGTGCCCTGGTAATGGAAGACACAGAGAAGGTGGGGTTACTGAATGTCTTCTTTGCTTACGTCTTTACTGCAAAGGCTGTCTGTCAGGAATCCCAGACCCTGGAGGTAAGAGAAAAAGTCTGGAGAAAGGAAGACTTTCCCTTGGTTGAGGAAGATAGGGTTAGAGATCATTTAGACCTACAAATCCATGGACCCTAACTGGATGCACCAAAGAGTCCTCAAGCCACTCTCCATCATCTTTGAAAGGTCATGGAGAACAGGAGAGGTGTCTGAGGACTGGAGGAAAGCCAATGTCACTCCATTCTTCAAAAAGGGCAAGAAGGAGGACCCAGGAAACTACAGGCCAGTTAGCTTCACCTCCATCGTTGGAAATGTGGTGGAACAGTTCATCCTGGATGTCATCCCTAAGCATGTAGAGGAAGAGAAGGTTATCAAGAGTGGTCAACATGGGTTCACCAAGGAGAACTCATGCTTGACCAATCTGATAGCCTTCTATGATAGAATGACTGGCTGGGTAGATGAGGAGAAAGCAGTGGCTATTGTCTACCTCAACTTTAGTAAGGCTTTTGACACAGTCTTCCATAACATTCTCATAGGTAAACTTAGGCATTGTGGATTAGATGAGTGGACAGTGAGGTGGATTGAGAACTGGCTGAATGGCAGAGCTCAGAGAGTTGTGATCAGTGCTGCAGAGTCCAATTGGAGGCCTGTAACTAAGGGTGTTCCCCAGGAGTCAGTTCATTCTTATTCAACATATTCATCAGTGACCTGGATGAGGGGACAGATTTGTGTTTGCTGATGACACAAAACTGAGAGGAGTGGCTGACACACCAGAAGGCTGTGTTGCCATTCAACAAGACCTGGAGAGGCTAAAGAGTTGGGTGGTGAGGAACCTAATGAAGTTCAACAAAGGCAAGTGTAGGGTCCTGCATCTAGGGAGGAATAACCCCATACACCAGTACAGGTTAGGGGATGACCTGTTGGAAAGCAGCTGTGCAGAGAAGGACCTCAGAGTCCTGGTGGACAGCAAGACCATGAGCCAGCAATGTGCCCTTAGGGCCAAGAAGGCCAATGGTCTCCTGGGGTGCATTAAAAAGAGTGTGGCCAACAGGTCAGAGGAGGTCATCCTACCCCTCTATTCTGGCCTGTCACATCTGGAGTACTGTGTCCAGTTCTGGCTTCACCAGTTCAAGAAGAACAGGGAACTACTGGGTAGAGTCCAGCAGAGGGCTACAAAGATGATCAAGGGACTGGAGAACCTCTCTTATGAGGAAAGGCTGAGAAACATGGGTCTGTTAAGCCTAGAGAAGTGAAGACTGAGAAGGAGTCTTATCAATGCTGATGAATATCTAAAGGGTGGGTGGCAAGAGGGTAGGGCCAGACTCTTTTCAGTGGTGCCCAGCAACACGACAAGGGGCAATGGGCACAAACCAGAATAGAGGAAGTTCCATCTGAACATGAGGAAAAACTTCTTTACTTTGAGGGTGACAGAGCACTGGAACAGGCTGCCCAGAGGGGTTGCGGAGTCTCCTTCTCTAGAGGTATTCAAAATCTGCCTGGACAAATCCTGTCCAACCTGCTCTAGGTCAACCTACTTTGGCCGGGGAGTTGGACTAGATAGTTTCTGAAGGTCCCTTCCAATCTCTACCATGCTGTGATTCCGTGATTTTGTACCATAGATGGAAAAGCAAACAAATAACCATTGAGCACTACAAGGGCATTGCGAGAGCCTGCAGAGATGCAGTTAGAAAAACAAAAGCTCAGTTCAAATTGAAGTCGGCCAGAGATGCCTAAAACTACAAGAAAGGGTTCCTCAGGTATGTAAATAGCAAGCAGAAACAGAAGGAAAATATTGGCCCACTGTTAAACAGGAGAGGTGAATTAATCACCAACAACTCTGAAAAACTGAGGTTCTCAACACTTTCTTCACCTCTGTCTACCAGCAGTTTTAGGCTCCAAGCCTTGGGAACAACAATCCAGGTTGATGGAAATGCAGACCCACAATCAGTGAAGGAAGAGTTGGTATGCAAACTATTACAGGAGCTTGACCCCTACAGGTCGATGGACCCTGATGCTGTCCACCCATGGGTATTAAGAGAGCTGGTTATGTCATTGTGAGGCCACCCCCCATAATCTTTGAGAAGTCATGGTGATCAAGGGATGTCCCAGAAGACTGAAAGAAGGCACATGTCACCCCCATCTACAAGAAGGGCTTAAAGATGGATCCAGGAAATTATAGGCCAATCAGTGTTACTTCAGTCCCTGGGAAAATTATGGAGCAAGTCCTCCTGGAGGCTATCGAAAGTCAAATGAAGCACCTGATTGGAAAAAGCCTGCACAGATTCACCAAGGGAAAATTGTGCTTGACAAACCTGATCAACTTCTATGATAAATTAACCTGCTCAGTTGATGTAGGGTGAGTGGTGGAAATCGTCTACCTGGACTTCTCCAAGGTTTTTGACACAGTTCCCCACAGCCTTCTCCTAAAGAAACTGGTGTGTTATGGTCTAGACAAGAGGTGTGTGTGAGATGGGTGGGGAAATCGCTGGCAGGCTGCACCCAAGGGGTTGTGGTAAATAGCTCCTTTTCAAACTGGCAACCTGTCACAAGAGGTTCCCCCAGGGTTCGATACTGGGCCTGATACTGTTTAATATCTTCATAAGTAATCTAGATTGTGGGATCAAACATACTCTGTTGAAGTTTACTGATGATACCAAACTGAGTGGGGAAGTGGACAGTTTGGAACGGAGAGCCACCCTGCAGAAAGACCTGGGTAGGCTGGAAGAGTGGGTTATCACCTTATGAAATTCAAGAAGGAAAAGTGTAAGGTCTCATACGTGGGAAAACATAATCCAGGAGTGCAGGACAGAATGGGATCTACATGGCTAGGGGGCAGCTCTGTGGAAAGGAACCCGAGTGTCCTGGTTGACAACAAGCTTAATATGAGTGACCATTGTACTGCTGCAGCAAAGGAAGCCAACAGGATTCTGGGTTGCATCAACAAAGGCATCACCAGCAGAGATAAATAAGTCATTATCCCATTGCACTCGACACTTCTTTGGCCACACCTGGAATACTATGTTCAGTTTTGGTCCCCACTATACAAAAAAGATGTGGTCCAGAGAAGGGCCACAAAGATGATCAAAGGACTAGGAAGCCTGCCATATGACAAAAGCCTGAGAGAACTGAGTTTGTTCAGACTTGAGAGAAGAAGGCTTAGGGGACACCTTGTCACCATGTTCCAGTATTTAAAGGGTGGCTACAAAAAAGATGGAGACTCCCTTTTACAAGGAGCCACATGGGAAAGATGAGGGGTAATGGGTACAAGCTATTCCTGGGGAGGTTCTGATTGGGCACAACGAGAAAAATCAACCATTGGAATAATCTCCCCAGGGAACTGGTGGGTTCCCCATCATTGGACACTTTTAAGATTTAGTTGGAAAATGTCCTGGGCCATCCTGTCTAGATGGTGCATTTGCCAAGAAAGCTTGGACCATAGGATCCTTGATGTCCCTTCCAACCTGATATTCTATGATTCTATGAATAAAACACTTCTAATGGAAAAGCACAGGGGTTATTCTGATCTCTGTGAATCAGAAGTAGCTGGCATTGCACTACTGTAAAAGTATCTTGGTGGAGAATTCATGGAAATAAAATTCCCATGTTGTAGTTTCTCCACTCCTTTCTGCTGTGTAAGTGATGCAGTACACTGAGGAAAAAGCCCTGGCCAACTCTATAAACATACCACCCTCCTGCCCTAGTAAGCTTCCCTGAATGCGTAATTAATGCTCTCATCAACATGGTTTGCCATTATTTATAAGGAGGCATCCATGAAACGTGTGCACAAGAGATGCCCACACCTAGTTTGAATTTGTCACATTGTTTACAGTATAGGAGGCGATTTTGACTTAAAAAAAAAACAACACCAAAACCAAACCAAACCCACACACATTTACCACTTTCATTTATTATATTACACTAAGATGAAGTCAGAAGACTTTATTGCTCTGGGTTGTTTGGGTTCTTCTACCAAAAAAAAAAAAAAAAAAAAAAAAAAAAGTAGAACCAGATAAAGCCAACAAACCTGTAAAATAGATTCTTGTTCTGATAGTATAACAAACTTTGCCCACGTAGCTCTCCAATTAAAGATTTTTCCTTGAAATTTTGCAAAGCGTCAAGGAAATGTCACAGATGGGTGTCCATATTCACCTAAGAGGGACGAAGTGACAACCTGTTGGATATGTTAGTAGACAGTCAATGCAGCTGTGGAGGGGTTTTTGTTCTTAATTTAGTTAAATATTAAAGCTATACAAATATAAAACTGAATAGAATATGTGTGCAATTGTGGAATCTGATTTATCTAAGTCAGATCTCATCTTGAGGAAAGGAGTGCAACAGAAAGATATGTAGGTAAACACAGATATCCAGACAGTATACATTTTAACATTGCATTGGATAATACAAATTAGTTATATTTTGGTTTCTAATATCTTTATAGAATTAATTTATTTCTTGTGTTTACAGAGTTTAATACTTCTTATACAGGAAAATAAGTTGTAATCTATTTTATATGTTCTTTTCTCTGTAAGTGTTTGAATTAGTTGTTTTATGATAGAACACTGATCAGAAGTGACAAATATTATTATTCTGGCAAACTACCAGGTATCACATAATTAGTAGTGAAAAGAATGCCATTATTTCATTTAAATTAAAATAAGTAGAGTTTTATGAAGTCACAAAGCACATCTACCTTTCTGTGCATTAGCATGAGCAACAAACAGGATGAGCTGGAAGCCATTGTGCAGCAGGACAGCTATGACATAGTCACCATCACGGAAACATGGTGGGATGACGGTCATGACTGGAATGTTGCGATGAATGGCTATAAGCTCTTCAGAAGGAATAGGCAAGGAAGGAGAGGCGGGGGTGTGGCTGTGTACATTCGGGAGTGTTTTGACTGTATAGAGCTAGATTCCAGTGACAACGAAGTTGAGTGTTTATGGGTAAGAATGAAGGGGAAGGTTAACAAGGGGCATTTTGTGCTGGGAGTCTACTATAGACCACCCAACCAGGATGAGCAGGTTGATGAAGTATTCTATAAGCAGCTGGCTGAAGTCTCGCAATCGCCAGCCCTTGTTCTGGTTGGGGACTTCAACCTACCGGATATCTGCTGGAAGTATAACACAGCAGAGAGCAGGCAGTCTAGGAGGTTCCTTGAATGTATGGAACAACTTGAGTGTATGTGACACAACTGGTAGGAGAGCCTACCAGGGGAGGTGCCTCGCTAGACCTACTTTTCACAAAGAAGGACTAGTGGGAGATGCGGAGGTCGGAGGCCGTCTTGGTCTTAGTGATCATGATATGGTCAAGTTTTCAATTCTTAGTGAGGTAAGGAAGGGGGTTAGCAAAACCTCCACCTTGGATTTCCAGAGGGTGGACTTCAACCTGTTCAGAACCCTGGTTGGGAGGGTCCCTTGGGAGATAATCCTGCAGGGCAAAGGGGTCCAGGAAGGCTGGACGCTCTTCAAGAGGAAATCCTAAAGGCCCAGGAGCAGGCTGTCCCCATGTGTCGCAAGATTAAAGGGCAGGGAAAATGGACGGCCTGGTTGAACAAAGAGCTTTTGATGGGACTTAGGGAAAAAAGGAAGGTTTACCACCTTTGGAAGAAGGGACAAGCAACTCAGGAAGAGTACAGAGATCTTGTTAGGTTATACAGAGAAAGAATTAGGAAGGCAAAAGCCCAGCTGGAACTTGAGCTGGCCATTAATATAAGGGACAACAAAAAAAGTTTTTATAAATACGTCAATAAAAAGAGAGTCAGGGAGAATCTCCATCCCTTACTGGATGCGGGGGGAAACATTGTGACCAAGGATGAGGAGAAGGCTGAAATACTTAATGCCTTCTTTGCCTCTGTCTTCAATAGTCAGACCAGCTATCCCCAGGGTGTTCAGCCTCCTGGGCTGGAAGATAAGGATGGAGAGCAGAACCCCCCTGTAATCCAGGAGGAAGTAGTTAATGATTTGCTTATGCACCTGGACATGCATAAGTCCATGGGGCTGGTTGGGATTCACCCAAGGGTACTCAGGGAGCTGGAGGGAGAGCTCACCAAGCTTCTCTCCATAATCTATCAACAATCCTGGTCAACAGGAGAGGTAGCAGATGACTGGAGGGTGGCCACTGTGACGCCCCGTCTACAAGAAGGGCCGGAAGGAGGATCCGGGAAACTATAGGCCTGTCTGACTTCAGTACTGGGAAAGATCATGGAGAGGATCATCTTGAGTGAGCTCTCACAGCAAGTGCAGGGCAGCCGAGGGATCAGGGCCAGCCAGCATGGGTTTATGAAAGGGAGGTCCTGCTTAACCAACTTGATCTCTTTCTGTGACCATGTGACCCGCCTTCTCGATGCGGGGAAGGCTGTCGACGTTGTCTAGCTGGACTTTGGTAAGGCCTTTGACACCATCCCCCACAGCGTTCTCCTGGAGAAGCTGGCGAATCATGGCATAGACAAGTGTACTCTTCACTGGGTAAAAACTGGCTGGATGGCCGTGCCCAGAGAGTTGTAATTAATGGGGTGAAATCCAGTTGGCAGCTGGTCACCAGTGGTGTCCCTCAGGGCTCAGTTTTGGGGCCAGTCTTGTGTAATATCTTTATTGATGATCTAGATAAGGGGGTTGAGTGCACGCTCAGTAAGTTTGCAGATGACACCAAACTAGGTGGGAGTGTTGATCTGCTTGAGGGTCGGCAGGCTCTACAGAGGGACCTGGACAGGTTGGATCAATGGGCCACGGCCAATGGGATGAGGTTTAATAAGGCCAAGTGCCGGGTCCTGCATTTCGGTCACAACAACCCCAGGCAACGCTACAGGCTTGGGGAAGAGTGGCTGGAAAGCTGTCCAGCAGAAATAGACCTGGCGGTGTTGGTGGACAGCCGGCTTAACATGAGCCAGCAGTGTGCCCAGGTGGCCAAGAAGGCCAACGGCATCCTGGCCTGTATCAGGAATAGTGTGGCCAGCAGGAGTAGGGAAGTGATCGTGCCTCTGTACTCGGCACTGGTGAGGCCTCATCTCGAGTACTGTGTTCAGTTCTGGGCCCCTCACTACAGGAAGGACATTGAGCTGCTGGAGCGTGTCCAGAGGAGAGCCACCAAGCTGGTGAGGTGTCTAGAGAACAAGTCATATGAGGAGAGGCTGAGGGAACTGGGCATGTTTAGTTTGGAGAAGAGGAGGCTGAGGGGAGACCTCATTGCCCTCTACAACTACCTGAAAGGAGGTTGTAGAGAGGTGGGTGTTGGCCTCTTCTCCCAAGGGAATAATGACAGCACCAGAGGAAATGGTCTGAAGTTGCAGCAGGGGAGGTTTAGATTAGATATTAGGAAGAATTACTTTACTGAGAGAGTGGTCAGGCACTGGAACAGCCTGCCCAGGGAGGCGGTGGAGTCTTCATCCCTGGAGGTATTTAAGAAACGTGTAGACATGGCACTTTAGGACATGCTCTAGTGCCCGAGATTGTTGGTTTACATCTTTTGTGGGTGGGGTGGTGTGTGGTTGTGGGTGTTTGTTTTGTTTTTGTTTTTGTTTTGGTGTTTGGGGTTTTGTTTGTGGTTTTTTGTTTGTTTGTTTGTTTGTTTTTTTGTTGGTTGGACTCAATGATCTCAAAGGTCCCTTCCAACCAGGAAGATTCTGTGATTCTGTGAGACTAAGTGATTCTGTGATTTTAGAGACTAAGTCCATTTTAAGGTTGCAGAGGGCTCAGAAAGATACTAAATCAGCACAGAGAAACAAAAATTCAGCGTCTGAAGACAGTAATTTCCATTATGGTACTGCTCTTTATGTGCTTCTTGATCCTTTTGCTTGGGCATTATAACCGACATAAAGATGTAGAACAATAGGAAATTAGATTCCCAGGCAGTTTAATAATATTTCTCCATAAAAACTTTTAACTAGTTGTTTCTGTGAGGATTTTGTATTGCATGAAAAGAAAGTGTAAGGTAGACATGTAGCCGCAATTTGCCACTTGTCTATGACACAGTGTAACTGGACTGTGGGCCAGTGTCTCCTGCTGTCACTCATTCCTGTTCCTGTAGTAACCCAATTTTTACCATCTAAGTATTTGAACAGTCTCAGAGGAGCTTATAATTAAAGTTATTGTTTTCTTCCCAAGAATTCATAGACAAAATTGTACTGTTGCTGTGCACTTCTACCTGACACAGCGCAAAATCTGTTTTGTGATCCTGCCATTCCACCCAAGTAGTGTGCCTTCTCTCCCTTTTCTTGAGACAAAAGGAGTAAGTGGGACAAGAGAAGGTACACATCTTCATCAGAACATCCTCCCTCAGCAACCTGTATCTCTCTACATCTGAGGTAACCTCCTCTCCCTCAAAAATAAGCTACCTATAAAGGTTATAGTCTTGGTAACTTCAAACACTCCTCTAATTCTAGCATTAAAAATACACTAACCACACAACAACTAAATCATTCCTCTTCCTTTCCCCAATAAACCAGAATAGTTTCTCTGTCCTCTTTAAAGCAACCCCTTTCAAGTCTGAAATGAAATATTGGAGTCATGTGGGCACCTGCAAAGTGAATGAATGATCTTTGTTCTTGCACTTCTTTCTGTCACACCATAGTGCCAAAACATTAACAAGCAATTTAATTGCACTCCATTTGTAAATAATCATGGCAGTATTAACTTAATACTACTGACTGACCATGGTCATGCTGCAGTGGCCCATGTACAAAAAGTGCAGTGACAGAGTGCTTTTAAGTTTGAGAGCATTATTTTTACCACAAGAACCATCTTTTGTTAATTTAGGTTTCCTAAATTAGACATCCAAATCCATGTGAAGGCATGCAATTAATTGGCCCAATGTTTGTGAATTCTAAATGGTTTTTAAAAGCCAATAAATGGAAATTACAACTATTCGAGAGTTCTAAAACTGACACAAATTTATACGTTTAGAGACCTTATTGCAGGCACTAAAATAGATCTTTCCAACGACTTTGGATAAGAGTCTAAAATAAATACTTAGATGTAAAATTATACAGATTAAAAAGGTGCTTGGGGATTTATATACAAGCAGATAACAGCAGGATTTTTGAGTAGTACTCCAGTTCCTCCCACTTTGTCTTTGAAAATGAAGTTTACATTTATATTTATAATTGCAAAATTCCAATTTCATCTGGGCTAACTAGCTGTATTTTTCATTTCCTGTTTTACCATGTCTGATTGTGAGAAGGATGTATTTGCTGAAGAAAACAAGCCCTCTGTGTTCCAACAGCACTGAAAGATATGACTTCAAACAAAACTTCTCTAGTCACTCACATGTTGTTTTCCCACAGACTAGCATTACATTTCTCACTGTTCTTACATTTTTATGATCAGAAATGTAGGCTACTTTTGAGTGCCATTGACAAAACATGAATTAAGTACTCCTCAGTCTTGGGATTTGGTTAAAAGAAAAAGTAGGTTGTGAGGGATTGCAACCTTTTTTCCAATGGATTCTGCTAAGCTACCTCTTTCATTCTTATCCTGGTTTTGGATGGGATAGAGTTAATTTTCTTACTAGCATCTGCTATAGTGCTGTGTTTTGGACTTAGGATGAGAATAGTATGATAACATACTAGTAT
Source organism: Numenius arquata (assembly GCF_964106895.1). Lineage (NCBI taxonomy): Eukaryota > Metazoa > Chordata > Aves > Charadriiformes > Scolopacidae > Numenius > Numenius arquata. The sequence goes on along the minus strand of NC_133616.1, from coordinate 32,189,395 downwards.
TTTAGTACTTGCTAAACAGTCAAGGACTTTTCAGTGTCTCATACTGACCTGCCAACCAGAAGGCAGGGGACACCCAAGAAGCTGCGAGGGGACAGAGCCAGGCCAGCTGACCCCAGCTGACCAAAGCCAGATCCAGACCATATGATGTCGTCCTAGGTATGTAAAGCTGGGAGAAGAAGAAGGAAGTTGGGGGCAGGGAGAGGAGCAGAATATTCAGAGTTATGGTGTTTGTCTTCCCAAGTAACCATTATGTGTGATGGAGCCCGCTTTCCTGGAGATGGCTGAACTCCTGTCTGCTGATGGGAAGCAGTGAATTAATTCCCTGCTTTGCTTTGCTTGCACATGCAGCTAGCTCTTGTTTTACCTATTAAACTGACTTTATCTCAACACACAAGTTTTCTCACTTTTACTCTTCTGATTGTCTCCCCCATCCCAGTGGGGGGAGGAAGTGAATGAGTGGCTGTGTGGTACTTAGTTGCTGGCTGGGGTTAAATTAGGACAATTCTCTTTATCAGGGCTCGGGACTCAAATTTTGAACAAGACACAAGAGACAGTCCACAAAAATCAAATCATGCAAATCAAAAAAGGCAAATCATGCCTGACAAATCTGGTGGCCTTTTATGATATTGCCACAGCATTGGTAGACAAGGGCAGCACAACAGATGTCATCTACCTGGACTTATGCAAAGTGTTTGACACTGTCCCACATGACATCCTGGTCTCAAAATTGGAAAGTCATGGATTTGATGGATGGACCACTCGGTGGATCAGTAACTGGCTGGATGGCTGCACTCAAAGGGTTGCAATCAATGACTCAATGTCCAAGTGGAATCCAGTGATGAGTGGTGTTCCTTAGGGGTCGGTACTGGGACCAGTGCTGTTTAACATCTCTGCTGGAGACATGGACAGTGGGATAGAGTACACCCTCAGCAAGTTTGCCAATGACACCAAGCTCGGTGGCGTGGTCGACACACTGGAGGGAAGGGACGCCATCCAGAGGGACATGGACAGGCTTGAGAGTTGGGCCCATGCAAACCTCATGAAGTTCAACCAAGCCAAGTGCAGGGTCCTGCACCTGGGACATGGCAATCCCAGGCACAAATACAGGTTGGGCAGAGAATGGCTGGAGAGCAGCCCTGAGGAGAAGGACTTGAGGGTGTTGGTGGATGAGAAGCTAAACATGAGCTGGCAATGTGCGCTGGCAGCCCAGAAAGCCAACTGCATCCTGGACTACATCAAGAGAAACGTGACAAGCAGGTCATGGGAGGAGATTCTGCCCCTCTACTCTGCTCTCCTGAGACCTCATCTGCTGTACTGTGTCCAGCTTTTGAGCACTCAACACAGGAAGGACATGGACCTGTTGGAACAGGTCCAGCAGAGGGCCACAACGATGATCTGAGGGCTGGAGCACCTCTCCTATAAAGAAAGGCTGAGAGAGTTGGGGTTTTTCAGCCTGGAGAAGAGAAGGCTCCAGGGAGACCTTATAGCAGCCTTCCAGTACCTGAAGGGGGTCTACAGCAGAGATGAGGAGGGACTTTTTATCAGGGAATGTAGTGATGGGATGATGGGTAATGGTTTTAAAATGAAAGAGGAGAAATTTAGATAAGATACTAGAAATAAATTCTTTACTGTGAGCGTGGTGAGGCACTGGAACAGGTTGCCCAGGGTGGCTGTGGATGCCCCATTCCCTCACACTCCCTTATCCTCTGCCCTAAGTAGAGTTTCTTCTGCCATGTGTTTTTAATTCCTATATGTACTTCTAAGACAGCTTTACATCCTTTCTCAGTCTTCATTTTGCTGCTTAAAACAGCCAATCCCTTCCAGTTTCTGTCCATAGCAGAGAAAATTCATTCTCTGGGCCTACCTAATTTCTGTTGTTGGCAGCTTTTGAAGACTAAATATGCCTTTCTCAAATAGGGTTTAAGAAAATTATATCCCATGTGAGGTCTTGGTAACGGCAAGCATGATTACATTAATACCTTCCTATTTGTAATGGAAACACCTCACCTGCTATATATTCACTTCATCTACATTGATTGTCTTAGGATCAGATGTTTCACTCTGATCTCTTCTCTGTCCTCTGGTTCCAGCTAATGATTCTATTTCTTTCCTTTAGAGCAAAAGCAAACCAAGGACTAAATACAGTGACTTATTTGTTGCACCATTATATTTTATTCTGCACTGCCCTCAGTTCTCAGGAGCATTCAGTTTTTCCATAAGATATTTTGATATTCATGCCTACTCAATTTGTGCCACCAGCAAACTCTGTTCACACACGCCTACTCTTGGATTTATTCCAGTGAAATAAATTACATTATTTATGAAGTGGAAAAAAACTCAAGGAATTGTAGTATGTTTAGGGAAAAGTGTCTGGAATGTGATGACCTTGCATGGAAATCTCAACTGCAGAGCCAAAGCCTTGTGTAGCTGATGGGTCTTTTTTTCACTTAAAGCATCTCTGCCTAGGGACTATATCCAAATATAACAGCAGTATTTTTATTTATTTTTCCTTTCTGTTTATTGACTTTTTCAACAGCAGTTATTGCTAGGATTGGTAAAATTGATACCCCCAAAACTTCAGCTGTTTTACCTTATATTGCCAATGTTACACACAGAGAACAGCAAATAGATAAGAAAGTGGGTGGGGAGCTACAGGCTTATTTTTATTTTTGTTTGTTTTCAGATTTGCTATTTGACATTTGGGATTCTTTTTAAAATAAATTCTCCTTCTAGCCTTTTTATTTCTCTAAATTTTATGCCTGCTGGGTAGGTACACTTGTTTCTGTTTTTTTAGGATTTGATTTTTCAGATCTCAACCAACTTAACCTTTATTCATATGGTTTGATAACGTTGCAACCTTCACTCCCTTTGGTGAGCTCTCTACAAGTAATCCTAAAGCAAAATGACTGCACAGACAAGCTCATGACATGGTAAATATAGTGTAGAAAGAAAGACATTTTTTAAATCTTGAATCTGGGCTAGCTTAGGCATTTGATTATGATGCTATAAGGGGCTTTTATGTGGGAGAGAGGGCCTTCTGCTTTGGTATGAATTTCATTTTTTAAAGCACATATTATTCTTCCCATAATATGCTATGAATAAATGAGAATATTTTAACAGAGTAGATAAGGCAGCTAGAATTATTATAGTATCTTAATTCCAATATTTAGGTAATGGGTACTGTTTGGGGTTCAGAGCAAAGGCTTAGCAGTCTACCTATTGCTGCTAATAGGTTTCAGATAACATCTTAATAAACGAGTGGTCTTATTAAATTTTCAGTCGCATCTACACCTTGTAAAGAACGTTTATTTCATACTTTTTCAATGTGTCAGCAGTGATTAGGACACAAACATTGCATCTGAGAGTCAGGCTTTTTTTCTCCTTTTGGCTTGCCCTTCAGAATCATTTAGTTTTTTCTGTCATTAGTCTACTATTAAATGAGCCAAAAGGAGGGGACTATCTTTTCTCATGTGCTCTAACACACATATGAGGAGCAGGACCTGAGGAAGAGAGTTTTAAGCAGCAACTCAAACCACAAGATTAGATAGAGTGACTACAAAAAGAGCCTTAAAAAAGAAAAACCCTGAAGTCCATTTCACTCAGAGAATTTATGTGTTTCTGTGCTCTGTAGAGAGAGGGGGATCTCAACAGGACTTGGAAGAAAATTCCAGTGTTAAAATTGAAGGCTGAACATGTCCATTAATAACACAGTGGTGAGCTTGAGAGGGTGCTTCATGCCTCACCTTTTTCCAAGAAATCTAGTCTATGCTCATGAGGCAAACCTTTCACTCTGTCAACTGATTTCAGATTCAAATGACTGAACTGCATATTGCTTTCAGATGTTATCCTCAGGAATGTCCAATCACATCTGGTATAAAAAAGGAACAAGCAGTGAATGTTTTTCCACTGATAAAAAATAAACTGACTATAGATTAAAAAAAAATCAACATGATTTTTTAAAAAAACATTTTTAATGGGCATTAACTCACTAATTTTTCTGTTCCTAGAATCTGATAGGTAAGTCTGTTTTCCTTCTCAGTCTGCATTCACTAAAGTAATGAGTCCCGTCTATGGCAATCAAAGCTCAAAATAACTACTTTAATGATCTACAAGTCACTTCATATTCCCTTCATATTTTGGTGCTGGACTTACTACACTTATATAAAACTGTGTACTTGCAAAAGAAGCTGCTTTAGATGGTAAGTAAGTATGTGGGTTAGCTTCAGGTATCCAGGCTGCTTCTCAGGTGATCTCAGGACCAAAATCCTGGACTAGTCAGGAAATATTTATGCTATGTCCACATCACAGGAGCCTGACATATTCCTACAGGAAAGGGTAAAGGATTTTAGAGGCAGACTACCTTTCTTCTCCTTGCAAAGGCACATTTGTTGGCAGGAAGATGTAGTGAGACAGAAACTCCTTATCTCCTCCTGCTGCCTCAGGCTCCTTCATCAGCAAGAGTTGTTTCTCCAGTCCATAAGAGGCAGAGGTGTGCCTCAGTTTGGAAGAAATGAAGAGGAAAAGCTTTCTTCATACATTTATAGAATACAAAGGAACAGTTAAAATCCTGGAAGTAGCCCATACTTCATAACATTTGGAACCAGGTACAGTTTTATTGTTAACCTTCATTTTACCCAAAAGGTGATCTTTTTACATTTTTAGGAGCAGTAGCATTCAAGATTTTTGTCTAACTCTCCTTGGCTTGACATTCATCTGTTTTGCTGGTATAATCCTTCTTAGCCATATTACGGAAAGTAAGATGTTACTTGTTTATGCCAATCCACCTTTTTTCTTAAGTCAGTTTAACAGCTCCGTTAGAAAACTTAGTAACCTTAACAGGAGCTAGGGAGAATTCCTGAATAGAAGTTGCACATCTATCAGTTATCACTAGCTTTCAGTTATGTCAAGAAATGTTTTGGGGTTATGGGGTGGGTTTTTCTTTCACCTCTGTTACAAGGTATTTCTTACCATCCTTTAGTCAAATGTTTTCACTTTTACATATATGTGTGTTTGTAAGTGTAAATGTGTATGTGTATGTATATATATGTATGTACTATCAAGTTCAATTAACACATTTTGTGTTTTCTGATCATGGCTGCTTCTTAAGCTCTTGTAGAATGTAAATTAAATCTAAGTTAAATAATGCACACACATACATACATATTTTGCTTGGGACTGGAAGGTGATTAAATGATCTTTGAAGAATTTCTGTGCTTTGTAAAACAATAACATGGATGTATAAATAGTGAGTCTGAAGACCAATAGTTTACCCTAGTGAAGAAGAAGAATTATCAGAAAGTAAAACAGAATGAGGATAATGTGCTCTTCTGCAGGTTTTAAAGTTTCAGAGAGAGCTGAGAAGCTTTTAACCTATCAAGCTGTCAGTTCAAGGACCCATTTCCTATTGCAACAATTGCTGATGATTGTCCATTGCAGAATTGGCACTGCTGGTTATGGAGTATTGAATTACTCTCGCTGCTTCAAACCAGGGGCTGACTTTCATGCATATTTTAAGTTTTACCATTTTTCCAGATTCAGCATTAGTATGCTAGGCAGGCAGTTAGAGATAAGCTAGACACCATTTTTCATTTCCTCCCTTTAGGTCAAGCATGCTGGAGAGAAAGCCTTTTTAGTCTCAGTGTACGGGATCATAAAATATTGATTCACTACTGGTTTAGATGCACATTTAGAAAAGTGTGAAAGGTGTTATTTTGAGTACTCTTGTGGCATGATTTACCCCTTTGCTCAAATGGTGAAATGAGGATCTCATGAGAATGAATTCCAGCACAGGTGAAAAAACACAAGAAATGAAAGGGACGCTGGTGTCCAAAGCTTTCCTGTAGTTACTTATATTATTTACTGTTAGTAAAGAATGGAAATTTTCTCCCCTCTTTGACTCTTCTCTTGCCTTACACTTTTGGCCTGTATCAGAGCTAAATGAAACTTTACTTGCCACTTACTTGTATTCTTCCAAGAGAATGAGAAATCTCTTCTCCCCACGTAATGTTTTGTGACAACCACTTATGCTAGTGTCTGTTAGTAAATGCTTTTTGAATCTGGTAGGAAAATGTAATATGTCTGCTTAGGAAATTGTGCCATTTTGTCATTTGTCCTCAGATAGAAAAAGTCATTGTTCTGAAATATTTTATAGAACAAAATTTTTAAAACTACCTGTCAATGATTTGGAAATTATGGAAATATTTCGCCTTATTTTGTCTCAACTATGTCAAAGTACTTTACTTCAGTAAATTCTCTCCAGTAAAGAACATTGCAGTAAATATTATGTATGTCTAAAGGTAATACTAACTTTATGTTATGGGTAAAGCAAGGTAGATAATTCATAGAAAGACATGATGCTTCACTGAAGCCAAAGAAGGCGTAGAGATTTCTATGACATTTTCAGATAAGTGGGACATTTTCAACTGACTTTGCTCATTCGTGTTGACAATAACATGACAAAAATAAATTGAGAGACTGAGCAAGACAGAGAAAGAAGGCGCTTCCAGATTGTAAAAAAAAAAAAAAAAAGAAAAAAGAAAAAAAAACCTTTTCAATATGAAATCGAACTTTTAACACCATTTCAAATCAAGAAAATATTTTACATTTTGTTATATATTCAATGTGCAACAAAGATTTTGAAAGTCAATGGTCCTATGCTAATATAAAGTAAAAATGAGATGAGAAAATTGTATTAAACCAAAATAAACTGTTTTAGTTGTGCAAAAGGGTTTTAATCATAACCAAATATTTTGATACTGATGAAGTAAACACAAAAGAACAAACAGTACATTTACATTTCCCTTAAAAACTAAAATTAACATAATCCTGAAAAATATTTTTTTATTTTGCATATTTTTATATTCAGCAGAAAGTTATTCTCTTCACATTTTTTCAGCAAGGATGGATGATTATACAAACTATACCATTTCAAACATGACAGAGATCCCCATGTAGATTTAATTCTACTATTGAGGATGGACTACAAGCATAATTGATAATACTTTTCTGTTATATTTGACTTCTTAAGGAGATGACAATGTAATCATATGGTAACTTTATAGTTAGCGTGTTCTGTGTCTAATACTCCCTAAGGACTTCTGGAACTGTCGTTTGGCTTCAGCTGATCTTTGTTGTACAGAAACAGAGTTTCTGGATGAAAAGAAAATCCTTAATTTATTGAGCTACTTTGCAGAGAATAAGGCTCACATGGGGAACTGAATCTCTTGAAGTGGTCGGTCACTGTATGGTTGGTGATAGGAGCCTCCAATGTGAGGGTCCGTACAACAACATCTTCAACTGGTTCAGGGGAGATTCTCTGCCATTCAGCCAGACACTTACAGTTCAAATCATCTGCAATCTAATGTGACCGCTCCAGCACATACGTATCAATTTCTATCAGTTATTTCAAATTACGTAAAAGGTATCTTTCAACTCATGCATCTGTAGGAAAAGCTACTGATTATTTAAAATTGTGTATGTAATTTGGTTAATTCTGCAGCCAGAGCTACTTTCTGGGATGGCCAAATTCCCCTGTGTGGTTTGTCACCACAATATAATTATACAAACAATGCTGATCAGTTGGTCTATAGACAGCAAGGGCTGCTTGGAGGAGTGTCCAGGACTGACAATGATGATATTTCTGGAGTTTTCTTGCACCAAAAAGTAAAATATTTTGATATGAAGGTAATTAGGGGTTCAGTCAATCACTGGGTCTCATGCCAGTCTGTTGCATGGGTACGGAGGGACAGGGTTAGTGGGTACGTGGCACCTTAACTTCTTCAAAGTCAAACTTGCCATTTCTTCTGAGTAACAGCTTACTTTGATACCTTTTATTTTCAATATATGAAAATATGAAGGCTGGAAGGGAGGGGTAAAGGAGAAAATGCATGGTGATTATTTTTATTGAAACGCTTTGCCTACATTGTTCAGAAGGCATACAAAACCCTGAGGTAGAAATACAAACGTATAATTATATTCTCCCTTTGCCTGGTCTTCTGAAAGAAAGAGTGATGTTTTGGAGGAGGACAAATAAAGTATCACTTGGCAGTGATTAATAGTCACAAAACATAGCAGAGAATGGGACAGTGGTTAACCTGATTATGTATAAAAACATTCATTTAAACACTGTCATAAACTGGAAGATCTGTACCTTGTACTTTTAGGAAGAGGTTTACTTTTAAACAACCAGTTTTGATTGTTCTAGCAATGTACATAACCTTTAGTATGTTTTTTTCCAGTGAAAAAGGAATCCTTTTGATTTTCCCTGCTATTCACCCACACACAATTTAATGTGAGTTTTTAATGGATGCTGCTACTTGCAAGTTTGGGACAAGTGCCAATTGACCTGTCATTCCTCTTTGAATTTACTGATGAAGATAGAGACATAGGATAAAATAAACATGTATAGGATGAAGAACAGTGTGAAAGCTATTACAGAAAGTTGGAAAATACATGGACGAACTTGCATGGAGACCAAAGAGAAACATTTCATGCACCCTTGCAGAGATAGCACCGACAACTTTAGTTTAGTAATGAAGAGTGATTACCAACAGTATCAAAAGCTGCAATGAAAACAAAATCAGTGGCTGTGTGAACAAGCTTAGCCTATGACAAGCTCTCTGGTGAGGGTGAGAGTCTAGCATGTGCGAAAATGAGAGTCTGAGATTAAGACCTCCCTCTAGCACAGCACAAGAGGTGCCTGCTCAGCACAAATATCAACTCAACCTTGCCCTTCACTGGGATCTGCTGGCCTCCAGAAAGCACTGAAAATTATACCATGAGCAAACTAAAATAGAACAGAACACCACAACATAGACACTGCTCTTCTGAAGTGGTCCTATTTGACACCAAATTAATAAAGTACAGTGTTCTCTCTTTTTCGCTGTGACTATAAGGAAGGCTGCCCGCTTGTCATTATCATCAAAATTATACAGTACAGTGGGAGAGCTCTACACAGCCATTTACAGACCATCAGGAAGACCAGGTATTCACCAGCCTGAATGCTCGAGAGTGACCTGTGCAGTTCACAAAAACAATTACATCAATAGCACTCCTTGTCCCTTTTGTTCCCCAGAGAAGTGTGGAAGCTGGGGCTGGTGAAGAGCCACCCTCTGCATCTGAGAAAGGGAGAGAAGAGACTCTGTTGCCATGGTGTGCAACTGCTTTTTCATAAATGTTTCAGTAAGGTCGTGCCCCGCTTGATTAATTCCAAGAGTTCACATTCATCTACTGCCACACAGACGGCTTGCAGCAGATGTTCACTGAAGCCATTTCAAGCTGACTTATAACCCTTCTCTTTTTCGGTACCTAATATATCGGGATGGTTGTATTCTGGACACAGAAGTAGCTGGTGTAACCACTGAAAAGCAGCCTCCCTTGTGCCTGCAGCTGTCTTTGCATCCCAGCTGTCTCAATTGGCAACCAAAATGTAGCAAATTTTGCCCACTCTGAATAACCACAGATTCTTCCTCATGTAAGTGTTACAGAGTATGTCGAGTTGCTGCATTTTTTCTGTGTAATTTCATATGGTTGAAAGCAGTGTGTGCACAAACACAGGAATGACACAGTTTCTGAAGACACTTGTATACACAGTCCAAACACAGGACAATGGACAACAGAAATTATTTTACATCCTACGCTCTGCTCATCTTTCCCTCTCTCACGCAAGCATCAGATTGTCAGTAATGAAGGGAAGAGAAGGACCAGGAGGAGGTGGGTTTGTTATATGTTTTGGTACACCATAGACTATGATGTAATGAGGTGAACGAATACCTGCAGAACAAGAATATCTGCTGCAGTACAGAGAAGATCACAGGTGGTCATAAGTGACAAACTAAAAAAAAAAGAAAAAGAAATTATCCTTTTACATTTCTCATAACTTTTGAAACTCCATGCTTCTGTCTAAATGATGCAGATTATTGTCATTGTAAGAAACTTCATTTGCATATTTCTTGTCCAAATTTTTCAATGAAATTCAAGGGCAAATTATTGGAATATGAATCTGCCCAAATTAAACTAAACCAATGTTCCCTCAGTTCCCACTGAGGTGATGAAATAATTTTAACGTGACTGTATCTGGTAATTACAGCAGGTTAGTAGTACTCTCAGAAATTCTGTCTTGACTTTGAATATTGTGAGAAGAAGTAGTGTCGTATGGAAAAATAAAATTATCACATCAGTTTGTGGTTAAGTAGATAATGTCTTCAAATTTGTTTTGTTATTATGATTTTCCACTACAAAACTAGATTTCTGAAAATCCTGCTATTTTAATTAGAGATTGTTTCATCCTTCAGTTGAATTATCTCTCCTCTCCTCTCTTCTCTTCTCCATCCCCAGCTCAAGACTCAATTGTCATTTGCCTTTTACTGGGAGCAGAGCTGATTTAAAGAGCTTGTGCAGCTTTGTTACATCCTCAGGCCAGTGAAAGGTTGCTCCGCTCTAGTCCAAGCAAGTGAGGTAAGAATTGTACCTGCAGAGCGCCTGTTCTGTGTCAGGAGCACCCAGCTGCTCTGTAGGTGTCTATGTTTGTAACCAGTCAAAATGGGAAGGAGGTAAAGGAATACTGACGTCTCCCACTGACAGTATCCTGAGGCTCCTGCATCCCCACAACAGCCCACAGGAGAGTGCAGGGGGCTGGACTCATCCTTTTGGACCAGAGAAGGATCTGCTTCAGTTTTGGATGGATAGCACAGCTAAGTGTGTGACTCCTCAAAGTCCACCCTTGTGGGAGGAAAAGGCAATTGCTGAGAGGCACAATAAGAAATTAAGGTTATTTATGTTCTTGGGAAAGAGCTGGGGTCACAGGCTGGGTGTCTCAGTATCACGTGAAGACTCCAGAGTGGCTCTGATGCTGCTGTGTGGTGCTGGCCACCCCTGTGAGGCTGACTGTTGTGCTAATAGGAAGCGCCAGTGAGATGGGCAGCTCTGAAGTGGAGGTATACCTTGACTAGACAGGACTGAGAAAGGAGGAAGCTTAAAAAATAAAATAAAATCCTTTTTCTACTAACAAACTTGCCAGGGTTGACTTGAAGGTATCAGTCCCAAACCTGCATTTGCAGATTTGTACAACAGCTTTCATACAGTCCTTTCTCTTCCCTGGAGTGAATGGTAGTCTAGTATGCTTCCTTTTTTGTATTCTTTTTTCTTATCTCATCATGTTGCTTGGTAAGAATGAAGCCAGAAAGTGAACATGTGCATTTTGTAGGATGAGCTAGAGGTCACAGTGGTCTCCTGTGGAAATAAGTCCCCCAAACCCGCCCTGGCTGCAATGAAAGCTTTGTCCCTTGCTCTGTGTTCATCACTGGCAGTTTTATCACCCTCAGGAACATAACTCTTGAGACAGGTCATGGATGTCCATTAACCTGAGGGTCACAAACTCTTTAAATAAAAAATCATTCTTGCAAAATCTTTTTGAAATTCGGTGTAATTTGAAGCAAGAGAATCAACCCACTCAATCACACGCTGGGCTTGTTTTTGTCAGTATGTGTTCTTAATCACTTACCAATTACTTATGCAAATTGGAGGAGCAGATGCCGAAGGTTGCTTTCAAGGCTGCCTCACAGGGACCCTATAAAGCCGACAGTTGTGGATGTTCATGGTTTTTGATTTTTTTTTTTTTTTAGTGGGTATATTAGAACTTTATAAAAAAGGTTCTTCATTTCACCTAGACTCCCAAACAGTACTGTTTTAGTACTTCTGGACAAGGGTTTTTTCAGCTCAAAAGCCAGCAGATGATGGTTATGTTGTGGATAATAACAAAGAAATAGTATTCTTGTTGAAAAAGAAAAGCAGAGAAAAGTTGGGACATTATGGGTGCAAAAGACTTTTTAATTTAAAACTAGATTTTGCTTTGCTATTACACTAAAATCCCTACCTGGTTGTTCCTGTATGTTTTTAATTATTTTAAGGGCTAAGATGATGTCTTTCTCCCTGTGCCTCCATTTTGTGCGCATCTTTTCTGTGTGCAGTTGTATCGTATCTACTATTTATCACATCAACATTGTGTGAAGTGATGTGGATATCTGTTAAAGGTAGAGCAAAGGACTGATCGAAGTACAATCCTTTAAGTGTGTTTCTTAACTTGCATAATTATGTTTAATTAAATCACACAGAATGTACACACCATTTTGATGTGCTGTGGTGACCAGTGACAAGTGAAATTCCCTGCAGGAAAGGACCTTCGCAGATTCTCTGGGATCCTACAGGGAAATCAATGACATTTTAATCTGAATTAGACATAGTTCCTGTGGAGAGGAATCTAAGCAAGCCTGCAGAAAACTGCTGATTCTTTTGGTAAATGAGACATTTTCCTGCTTTCCTATCCTAGTACTGTGAAGATTTTCTGATGGAAATTTGCAAATTAATTGTTTGATATATAAGGTATTTGTGTATATTTAGATGAAAAAATGTCAGTTTAAATTTTATATCAGGTTAAATACAAGCAATAGAAAGATTAATTTTTTTTATATCTGATCTTTTGAAGATTAAAACCAATCCATGCATAATCCCTCCTTGCTAGCTGAACTGCATTTTTAAAATGTTCCTTTAATTATCTAAACGCTAGGACTTGCATATTGTATAACATCATATGATCATATCCAAAGTATTATTAATAGATTACTGTGTTAGAAAATGCAGGAAAATCCTTCTCTGTAATTTTCCTGTGTGCTTAGTTCTCTATCTCCTATATACATTTAAAATTTTGCCTTATTTGCTCATGGAAATAATACAATAACAATGTTTTGCATGTTCATTCAGAGGAACTCAATGCCCATACCAACTAAATTCTCACAAATGGAGCTTGTTGGGACTTTTCTGAATTTAAAACATATTTTTCGGGGGTGGGAAACACCCAGTTTTTTTCTTGTAAAAACAAAAAGACTTCCAGAACAATACAACTTATTCTGGGAAACTTTCAGGCTTTCCTTTTATTTACCCAGCTCTTTAGGTAATCTGCTAGGAGTTAAGCTTTTGGATGTCAGTAAGCCAGCAACCCCAGATGCCCATGTTTCCAAGTTCCAAGCAGCTCTACCATGTATGTTTTCCAGCACCCGCGGATCTGGGACAGTCCTGCCTTGTATTTCTGCAAGTCCTGGTACTTCTGACACTCCCTCCTGGAATCTGTGAGCATCTGTTTTCTTGTTGAGTTTCTGTTCCATGGAGAATCACTACTCATTTGTCCAAAATTCTTTCTGGGATATTTTATGAGGCAGAAATCCTAATTTTCTGTCCAATCATCCATGAATAGGGGGCTATAATTTAGTTATTCCTCATCTCCAGGAGATATATTTAAAAACTACCCAAAATAAACAATAGTTGCTGATTATCCCTTGTCAACTTGTTCAGAATTAGTGTTGGCTTTAAGAGTTTTTCACTGCAGTTCATTGCATGAGGCAGATGTTCCTGGTGATTCATGCAAACTGTCTGAGTAGGCTATGAAGGTCTGGGGAAATAATGCAGCCTTGGAAAGAATGTGTCTTGATACACTTGATTTTTCTTGCGTGGTTGTGGAAGAAAGGCACACTGGAAGAGACATAGTATTAAACAGAACAGTGGAGAAAGTCTGCTGCAAGTCACTGTCCAGAATGGTCAAAAACATGTGGTAGAAATCACTATTCTCTTTTGTATTAGGGCAGCTCAAGTAGACCTCTGGCATTAAGCTAATATACTAGTTTACTTTTTCTGGAGGATAACAAGCTTCTAGTTTAAGGGTTGTTCTGTGTGAATAGAGGCATGTCAATGCAGCTATATTTCTAATCCCAAAAGACAGAATTGTTCCTGACTATTCTAATTTTTTTCAGTCTTCAGAATTATGGTGTTCATAAGACAAGACAGATGATCTCTAAAATTAAACAGAATTTGTGATTTGAGATTGCTACATACTGGGAGACCAAACGGAATTGATGAATGAGATCTACTCACATCAGTTCTTCAGATCATAACACTGGAGTCATTGGAAATTGGTAGAAAGTTTTTTATTTCTTTTCATCACTGTCATGCTACCCGTTCTTGACCTTACCTACCACACAAATGGTGAGCCCTATTTTCAAAACCAGCAAAACTTAGCTGGATATAAATATACTTGCACAAAACATTGCTTTGTTATGAATCTAATTCTTACTCACTTAAACAGGATTTGAGGGGTTAATATTTGGCACATGCAGTAATTGATACATGTGTACACACTCTTTTTTGAAAACTGACCTTGCACAGATGAGTGTAGAAGTGCACGCTTTTCTTTAAAATACCATTGATTATCTTGTTTGAAAGTCCTGGAATAAACTTCTTCAAAATGAACTAATAAAGAGACTGTATTATAAAAAAAAACAAACAACAACACAGAGACTGTGGTTCTTTCAGCCATAATAATCTATTATGGAATCACAGAATCGTCAGAGTTGGTAAGGACCTCTAGAGATCAAGAGACCAAGTCCAACTCCCCTGCCAAAGCAGGATTGCCTAGAGCACGTTACTCAGGACTGCATCCAGGTGGGTCTTGAAAATCTCCAGGGAAGGGGACTCCACAACCTCCCTGGGCAGCCTGTCCCAGTGCTCTGTCACACTCACCGTAAAGAAGATTTTCCTCATCTTTGAATGGAACTTCCTATGTTCCAGCTTGTGCCTGTTGCCCCTCGTCCTGTCACTGGGAACCACTGAAAAGAGTCCGGCTCCATCCTCCTTCAACCCACCCTTTAGATACTTGTAAGTATTAATAAGGTCTCCCCTCTTCTCCAGGCTAAAGAGTCCCAGCTCTCTCAGCCTTTCCTCATGAAGGAGATGCTCCAATCCCTTAATCATCTTTGTTGCCCTACATTGGACTCTCTCCAATAGTTCCCTGTCTCTCTTGAACTGGGAAGCCCAGAACTGGACACAGTATTCCAGTTGTGGCCTCACCAGTGCAGAGTAGAGGGGAAGAATGACCCCCCTTGACCTACTGGCCACACTCTTCCCTATGCAGCCCAGGATCTCATTGGCCCTCTTGGCAACAAGGGCACATTGCTGGCTCCTGGATTATTTACTATCTACCAGGACCCCCAGATCCTTCTCCTCAGAAGTGCTTTCCAGCAGGTCTACCCCTAACCTATATTGGTGTCTGGCATTCTTCCTCCCTAGGTGCAGGACCCTACACTTGCCCTTGTTGAACCTCATCAGGTTCTTCTCTGCCCAGCTCTCCAGCCTATCCAGGTCACACTGGATGGCAGCACAGCCCTCTGGAATGTCAGCCAGCTCTCCCAGTTTGGTATCATCAGCGAACTTGCTCAAGATATGCTCTGTCCCCTTGTCCAGGTCATTGATGAATATGTTGAACAACACTAGGCCGAATATTGACCCCTGGGGTACACCACTGGTTACAGGCCTCCAACTCGACCCTGCTCCATTAATCACAACGCTCTGAGTTCTGTCACACAGCCAGCTCTTAATCCACTTCACTGTCCCCTCATCTAGCCCACACTTCCTCAGTTTCCTAATGAGGATGTTATGGGAGACAGTGTCAAAAGCCTTGCTGAAGTCAAGGTAGATGACACTTGCTGCTCTCCCCTCATCCAGCCATCTACTTATAACATCATATAAGGCTATCAGATTGGTCAAGCATGATTTACCCTTGGTAAAACCATGTTGACCACTTCCAATAACTTCCTGTTCTTCAACGTGTTTGGAGATGACATCCAGAACGAGTCGCCCCATTACCTTCCCAGGGATGGAGGTGGGACTAACTGGCCTGTAGCTCCCTGGGTCCTCCTTCTTGCCCTTTTTGAAGACTGGAGTGATATTATGGAAAGTGGCTCTTACTATGCTGTGTTCTTGCAATTAGGACTCATTCTTCATTGTCCATGATAGTCAAGAGAAGCTTGCATATATTTTGGAAATGCTTCGACTGTGGAACTGAAAAAGTCAAGAAATCTCCATGTTGGTTGATCCTAACTTCTTTTGGAAAACTTGTGCAAAAAAGTCTATGTCTGGGCAGTGCTGTGTTCTCTAGATTATGGCTGGAATATTGGTGTAGGTCAGTGACTGAACCCCCAGCCTTCAACAGGAAAAATATCTCCAACTTCAGTTTTAGTCTAAAAAAAGTCAGGATTAGTTTTGGCCAGATCTTCAGAGCTCTGTGGAAGAGTCTGAGACAGAGGACTCTTCTTCCATTTTAAAAGATTCTGTGATAATAACTTTGCCATTTTTAATCAATCAATAAAATGACAGTCAAACCTTTCACACGTTTGTTTCTCACCAACCTCTATAACAGCTCCAGTTCACAGCTAGTCTAGGAGAGAACAATGAAATGAAGTGCTTTGGCAACTAACATGCATGGTGGGCAAGTCTCACCTGCAAGGCAGCATGAAAAGGCCGGAATCTCGGATCCAGCTCTAAATAGTTGTATCATCTTGATCATGTCACTTAACAACTGACAATCTCAGTTTTTTGAGTTGTGACATGAGAATCCAGTATTAATTTACTTGAAAGTTCTAGGGTGTTCTGTATAAAACTATATACAGAGTGGTGCTCTAACTTAATCTCTTCGGTTCACTTCTATTTTCTGTGGTTTCAGAGTGGTGGATTGACCTTGGCTTGACAGTAGGTGCCCGCAAATCTGCTCTATTGTTCCTTCTCCTCAACTGAACAGGAGAGAGAAAATATAATGAAAGGCTTATGGGTCAAGATAGGGACAGGGAGATCACTCACTGTCAATTACTGTCACAGGCAAAACAGATTCAACTTGGTGAAATTAATTTAATGTATTGCCAATCAAAATCAAAGTAGGATAATGAGAAGCAAAAATAAATCTTTATACACCTTTCCCCCACCACTCCCTTCTTCATGGCTCAACTTCACTCCCAAATCCTCTTCCTCCTCCCTCTGAGTGGCACAAGGGGATGGGGAATGGAAGTTGTGGTCAGTTCATGATACATTGTCTTTGCTGCTCCTTCCTCCTCAAACTCTTCTCCTGCTCCAGTGTGGGGTCCCACCCACAGGAGACAGTCCTCCATAAACTTCTCCAATGTGGATGTTCCCATGGGCTGCAGTTCTCCATGAGCTTTCCACGGAGTGCAGTTCTTCAGGAACAAACTGCTCCAGTGTGAGTCCCCCACGGGCTCACAAGTCCTGCCAGCAAACCTGCTCCAGCATGGAGTCTCCATGGGATGACAGCCTCCTTTGTGTGCATCTACCTGTTCCAATGAGGGGTCCTCCATGGGCTGCAAGTGGATGTCTGCTCCACCATGGACCTCCGCATGCAGGGGAACAGTCTGCTTCACCATTGTCTTCACCATGGGCTGTGGTGGAATCTTTGCTCTGGCACCTGGAGCACCTCCTCCCCTCCTTCTTCGCTAACCTTAGTGTCTGCAGTGTTGTATCTACTGACAACTTTCTATTGTCTGTATCAGATCATATAGAATAATTTCAGGTTCATAGAATTCAGACTGAATATTTCAAAAAATAGCATCCAAGCTTTCTAAAAATGAATTAAGGATACCAGTCTTTTTTGGAAGCAATTAAATCACAGAATCATAGAACCGTAGAATTGCCTAGGTTGGAAGGGACTTTTCAGATCATCTAGTCCAACCATCAACTTAACACTGACAAAAACCGTCATGAAACCATATCGCTAAGCACTACATCTACCTGTCTTTTAAATACCTCCAGGGATGGTGACTCAACCACTTCCCTGGGCAGTCTGTTCCAATGCTTAATAACCTTTTCAGGGTAAAATTTTTTCCTAATACCCAATCTAAACCTCCCCTGGCGCAACTTGAGACTGTTTCCTCTTGTCCTATCACCTGTTACTTGGGAGAAGAGACCAATCCCAACCTCTCTACAACCTCCTTTCAGGTAGCTGTAGAGAGTGATAAGGTCTTCCCTCAGCCTCCTTTTCTTTACGCTGAACAACCCCAATTCCCTCAGCCGCTCTTCATAAGACTTGTGCTCCAGACCCCTCACCAGCTTCATTGCCCTTCTCTGGACACCTTCCAGCACCTCAATGTCTTTCTTGTCATAAGGCGCCCAAAACTAGACATATTACTCAAGGTGGAGCCTCACCAGTGCCAAGTACAGGGGGATAATCACTTCCCTAGTCCTGCTGGCCACACTATTCCAGATACAGGCTAGGATGCTGTCAGCCTTCTTGACCACCTGGGCACACTGCGGGCTCATGTTCAGCCGACAGTCAACCAACATTCCCAGGGCTTTTTCTGCCAGGCAGCTCTCCAGCCGCTCTGCCCCAAGCCTCTAGCGCTGCATGGGGTTGTTGTGACTCAAGTGCAGGACCCAGCACTTGGCCTCATTGAATCTCATTCCATCGGCCTCGGCCCATCGATCCAGCTTGTCCAGATCCCTTTGCAAAGCCATCCTACCCTCAACCAGGTTGACATTCCCACCTAACTTGGTGTTAGGTTGCCAGTCACCACTTGTGACTGGCCGCCAACTGGATTTAACTCCATTCACCACCACTGTCTGGGACTGGCCCTCCAGCCGATTTTTTACCCAGTGAAGAGTACTGCCATCCAAGCCATGGGCAGTTTCTCCAGGAGAATGCTGTGAGAAACCTTATCAAAGGCCTTACTAAAGTCCAGCAAAACAACATGCACAGCCTTTCCCTCATCTACCAAGGGGGTCACTTTGTCATAGAAGGAGATTGGGTTTGTCAAGCAGGACCTGCCTTTCATGAACCCATGCTGGCTGGGCCTGATCACCTGGGTGTCCTTCATGTGCTGTATAATGGCACTCAGGATGATCTGTTCCATGACCTTTCCAGGCACCGAGGTCAGACTGACAGTTCCCCAGATCATCCTTGTGGCCCTTCTTGTGGATGGGCATCACATTTGCTAGATGCCAGTCAGTTGGGACCTCCCCAGTTTGCCAGGACTTCTGGTAAATGATGGAAAGTGGCTGAGTAAGCATTTCCGCCAGCTCCCTCAGTACCCTCGGGTGGATCCCATCCAGCCCCATAGACTTGTGCATGTCCAGGTGTTGGAGCGGGTCTCTCACCATCTTCCTTTGGACTATGGGCGCCTCATTCTGTTCCCCACCCCTGTCTACTAGCTCAGGCATCTGGGTACTCAGGGAACAACCAACTCTACCACTAAAGACTGAGGCAAAATAGGCATTAAGTACCTCAGCCTTCTCTTCATCCTTTGTCACCATGTTACTGAGTTCATCTAATAAAGGATGGAGATTCTCCTTAGTCCTCCTTTTATTACTAATATATTTATAGAAACACTTTTTATTGTTCTTAGCATCCAAAGCCAGGTTAAGTTCTAGTTGGGCTTTGGCCTTTCTAATATTCTCCCTGCATGGCCTTACAACTTCTTTGTAGCTTTCTTGAGTGGCCTGCCCCTTCCTCCAAAGGCCATAAACTCTCCTTTTTCCCATGAGGTGTAATCAAATCTCTCTGTTCAGCCAGGCTGATCTTTTCCCCTGTTGGTTCATTTTTTGGCACATGGGGACAGCCTGCTCTTGCACCTTTAAGACTTCCTTCTTGAAAAACATCCAGCCTTCATGGACACCGTTGCCCTTCAGGACTGCCTCCCAAGGAACTCTGTCAAGCCGTCTCCTGAAAAGACCAAAGCCTGCCCTCTGGAAGTACATGGTGACAGTTCTGCTGACGCCCTTCTGGCATCTCTGAGAATTGAAAACTATCATGATCACTATGCCCAAGATTGCCTCCTACTGTCACATCCCCCACAAATCCTTCTCAGTTTACAAACAGCAGGTTCAGCAGGGCTCCTTCCCTATTTGGTTCCCACACCAGCTGTGTCAGGAAGTTATCTCAAAGACACTCCAGAAACCTCCTAGACTGCTGCCTTTCAGCTGTATTGTGTTCACAGCTGATATTTGGTAGATTGAAGTCTTCCACAAGGACAAGGGCTACTGATTTTGAGATTTCTCCCAGCTGCTTGTAGAATATTTCATCTACCTCTACATCTACCTCTACATCCTGGTTGGGTGTCCAGACTCCTAACATGATATCATCCTTGTTGGCCCTCCCCCTGATTCTTATCTGTAAAGACTCAACCCTGTTTTCTCCATCATTAGGTTCTTTACATTCATAAAACTCCCTAACATGCAGAGCCACTTCACCTCATCTCCTTCCTTGCTTGTCTCTTCTGAAGAGTTTGTAGCCATATAATGCAGCACATCAGTCATACGAATGAACCCACAACATTTCCATGATGGCGACTAAATCATAGTTTTCCTGCTGCACAATGGCTTCCAGCTCCTCCTATTTGCTGCCCATGCTGCATGTGTTAGTGTAGAAGCACTTCAGCTGGGCTGAAAGTGCTGAAATCAAGCAAGCTTGAAGTTTCTAGGACGTTGAACTTTCAACATATGACATACAAGTTGGAACTAGTACCAGCTGGTGAAATGACTGATTTGTTGGGTTTGTTTTTTTCTGTTTCCTCCTCCTCCTCCCCTCCCCCCCCATCTATATCTAACTAAAAACTCTGAAAATGTTACATAGATAATCATCTAGATCACCCAAAACATGTACATGATGCTGGAATGACAATGGAAAGACTAGGTTTTAATTTTCATTTAAATAGTAATCAAAATTAAACTTTGATTCTCCAGCAAGCCTGACATTTTGAAGGTGTATGAGAAATGAGTCACCACAGGAGTTCCCCAAGGCTCAATTATAGGACCAGTGCTCTTTAATATTTTTATAAATTATCTTGACTCAGGGATTGAATGTACATTAAGTGAGTTTGTCAGCAATACTTAACTAGGAGGAGCTGCGGACTACCTCAAGGGTAGAGAGGCCTTACAGAGAGATCTGGATACATGAGGGAGCTGGGCAACCACCAACCGTATAAAATTTGACAAAACCAAGTGCAGGATTCTTCAACTGGGATGGGGTAATACCGGTTGTATGTACAAATTGGGGGACAAGTGGCTGGAGATTAGCCTTGTGGAAAAAGATCAGGGGGTTTGGGTTCGTAGCAAGTTAAATATGAGTCAACGGTGTGCCCTGGCAGACAAAAGGGCCAACTATGGCCTGGGGTACATCAAGCACAGCATAGCCAGACAGTTGTGGGAGGTGGTTTTCTCACTTTACACTGAACTGCTGCAGCCCAACCTTGAGTACTGCATGCAGTTTTGGGTGCATCAATAGAAGGACATTAGACTATTCAAGTGTGTCCAGAGGAGGGACACCAAGATGGTGAAAGGTCTCAAGGGCAAGACTTACAAGGAGTGGCTGAGGTCACTTGGTCGGTTCACCTTGGAGAAGAGAAGGCTGAGGGGTGACCTCATGGTGGTCTACAACTTCCTCAAGGCAGGTAGCAGGGTGGGAGGTGCTGATCTCTCTCTGGTGACCAGCAAAAGGGCATGACGAAATGGAATAAAGCAGCATCAGGGGAAGTTCAGAGTGGACATTAAGAAAAGGTTCTTCATTAAGAGGGTGATCAGTCACTGAAACAGGCTCCCCAGGGAAGTAGCCATGGCACCACGCCTGTCAGAGTTCAAGGACCATCTGGATGATGCTCTTGGTCGTATGTTTAGGTTTAGTTTTAGGTAGTCCTGCAAGGAGCAGGGAGTTGGACTCAACGATCCTTATAGGTCCCTTCCAACTTGAGATATTTTATGATTCTATGTTTTGGGGTTTTTTCCCTATGTTTTGATTGAGATGTAGTTTTCCTCCAAACCTTCCAAAGAAGCTGTACTGGAATTGCCTTCATACTAAGTTTCAGAAGCAAGCTAATTTTAAGCGTGATTCTGGCCAACTACGATGCTTCCACTTGGCCACTTGGCACAGTATTTTTTTTTTTTTTTTCTTCCATCATCTTCCAGTGCACAGAAAAGATTTTGCTCAAAGAAATTGTGAAACTGTTCATAAATTACAGGTCAAAAATGGAAAAATGGAGACACTTTACAGGAGTAAAGGTTTAGAGAACAATGTCTGCATAGCAGACATTAGGGTGCTAGAAACGATAAGTGTAAGAGATATGATGACAGGTTTGACAACATATTCTATTTTAAATCTAAATTACACCACTCATGGAAAAAGTGCATGGAATGAAAAAGTTGGCCATTAACTCTCCTAACATTTTCTCACCTATTTATAAATTATTACAGAAAATAATTGTTTTTCCTTCCTTGCCCTGGTTTCCAGTCCTGAGTTGCAGAATAGTCAGAGTTTGCTTAGACCTGCAGACAAAACCAGAAATGTCCACTGTACAACTGGAAGCTTTCTGATGAACAATTATAGATAGGTATAACATAAATGGTACAAGACAGGAAAAGAAGGAAAATCATCAACGTAATTAGCTTTTGCCTTGCTGTAAAAACCTGATTCTACCCATTTTGAAAGTAAAAAATAGTTAAATACATTTTCAGTAAAAATTAGGTCAGATATAACACCATCATGCTAATCTCAAGTGAACTGTGTCTAATCCATTTGATATAACGTGCAAGTAACTCACTGTTTCTGGCATCCAACTTTTTAATTTCATGTTATGTTTAATTAACAGGTAAGGTTTATCCCAAGATTTATCTGAGTAAAGAATTCAGAAATGCCTTTTGCGCTGTCACTGAGATGAAGAAAAATTTAGGTTTTCTTCCATAGAAAAGATCCTGATCTTCAAAGAACTTTCATCTATGTTACTGCACTGTTCTACCTCAAACCAGGACAGTTACTCATAAAGATATTGGCATTATTAAAGCTGTACATGGTCTGATTAGGACTTTATTTGGTCTTTCTAGACATGGACTGCTCTTTTTAGGAGAACTGTCAATGCTCATTCTTTCAACTCAGCTGAACATTTTCTTCACTTTGCCTTAACTGCCTGTTCCTAAAGCTGTTTTGAAGATGTTACTTTTATTTCACTGCATTGTCTGCAAAAAGGTTACATGTGAAAGTACCTGCACATTAAAAGAGATTCCTATACTGTCCATATAAACAACTTTTTTTTTAATATAAAAGGGTTCATACAGTTCTTCAATATGCAAGTATTCACAAGTGGTTCCAATCCATTTAATTCAGATGAGTGAATTTATATAAATTTGAATAAAAGCTGTGCAACTGAATCCAAAATAAGTTGTTCTTCTTAATGTTAATGGGAACCAAGCTATGGCTCTGTACCTTGATTTCTTTGTTTCCTTTTTTTTGATTGGCAAATATTACATTGTGTATTGAGAACTGACACATAGGAAACCTCCTAAAATATGAAGAATCGCAATACAAGAAACTACAAGGACAAATGTGTAGATGCTTAATATTCCTTTTATGCAAATCAAACTGATAATTTGTATAACATTTCATAAAAGCAGTATTTTAATTTAAAGCAAACTCTTTTGTCTAAAAAAATACATATACATTTATACCCACATGTAATCCAGAAAATTCCTAATATCCAAATGTATAAACTGGCTTCTGTTTTTTGGAAAAAAATCATCAGCCTGCAAATTCTTTCAAAAAACAAAAATAATACCAAAACACAGAGCAAATTCAGCATGTTTCTATTATAAGCCAGTAATTTTTTTTTTCACAGTCCAGACTCTCGATAGGCTTAGTGAATTTATCATAGCGCTTGGAGAAAACAAGTCCAGTTCAACACAGGGACAAAACTCAGCATTTTAATTACTTTCTCCTCAGTAAAATAGCTAGAATAATGCCACAAATGACATTTCTTCTTCTTTTTTTTTTTTTTTTTTTCATCCTTGGTTTTAACAATATTTCTTTAGCAGAATAAGTGGAGTTGTAAGAAACTTATCAAAAGAGGTTGGCAAAATAGATATTGTTTCAAGAATCTCTCCATCCACCCTGAAACTCAACACTTTTCTGTGTAAAGGCAATAAGAAAAGCTCTTTGGACTGCTGGCATGGAAAACACATGCCTATACACATTTCTCTTTTCTCAGACATCCTCATTCTTTTTTAAATAATCAAACTTTCGCCATACTAGTGTCATCAACAGCCCACTTTTTGTGCCAATGCAATTCATCAGTGGCCAGTCTTCCTACCAACACATCACTTTCTTTCAGAATGGAAGAGCATGGATGTAAACAAATGACATTCTGTGACTTTTTGGAGCACTAAACTCAGATCTAAATGTTTACATGCTGTATTCAGAAGCAATGTGTCAACAATATAGTGTGATTAATCTATTTGGACAAAACAAGTATTGGAATTCATATAGTGTCAATACATGGTTTATTGTTGGATTGACATCACTGCCCAGACACACTGTCTGTACTGTTTGATGAGCACTGTTATAAACAAGGTCTTGATCCCAAAGAACACACAATCTAATGTGAAACAAAGGGACCATCAGTGATTATTGCAAACAGCAGGCATGAGGGAGAAGTGTGTCAAGAGCAAACTGTGCACTATCAATACAGTATCTTTTTCCTTAAATAAACATAATCTCTGTCAGACTGCATCTTACCTGGTAAGATTAGTGGTTGACTCCTTGCAGACCATGCAACTGTGATGCATAGTTGTACAGGGACTGACAGCAGGCTAGACAGCAGGATGTGACTGACAGCAGCATAGGTTGCCACAGAAACTAATACCAGGGAAGAGAAAAGGAGACTATTGTGTACAGGAGCATAGAGAAAGAGTTGTGATACCACTGAATACTCAGTCACTCAGGGGTTTACCACTATAGACCTGAAGGGAAAAGCAAAAAAAATTGATTAAACAGAAAGGTTATAGTTGTGAAGGGCGTTGAAGGTGGATATGAGACATTTGCATATGATGCTATGGAAAATGAGGAGATAATAAAGACATTCAGATAGGAATAATATAGAGTGACAAGCAAAGAGGATGCTTTTAGGTGATGCATTTTGAAAGGATTGAAAAGTTCCCAACTTGCATAATGACATGTTAGTGATGAGCACTTTGAAGGTCAAAGCAGCGTTTTTATCTATGAACCTTCTGATGCCCATGAATTATCCCCAAACCAACAGATTCACCAGGGTTAAAATAAATTTCCTTAAGGTCAGCACATTCTGCAAATAGAATAACAGACAGACTTTGGCTAATGTGATCCCAAATTAGCACAATATGTAATCTATAAGAGACTGCATATTTAATGCACTGGAGGGGAAAAAAGATTTAGTTTTTACATAATTGAATAAAGTCAAAGTAAAACTGCTTTAAAGGAGTAAATAAATGATTCATTACTTTGTGTCTGATATTTGTCAAGAGGCCAGGGAGATAATGACTTTGGATTTTCCTGCAAGGACCATCAATGCTTTTGGCATCCATCATGTTCAGAGCTCAGCTTGTTTGAATGGATACACATGATGGTTGCATTTCTGTGTAGCGCAATCCTATAGGAGTGGATCTAAAGCACAGAAAAGGAGCTGCAGTGGGTTCAATGCCCATGCAGTATCAGGAGAGTTTATTTCACGCTCCATGTTGCCTCATTCCATGGATCCAATGTCCACCAGCAGCTTAAACACATTGGATGTGTTCCAAGACCACTGCTTCTGGTTTAGCCCTGCCTGAAAGAAAACCAGTTCCCTCACTTTATAACTGCTTGGTGATGTGAACCAGACCACAGTGAGTGATCCAAAGATCTGAGTCAAAAGTGCAGCCATGATCTGAACCAAAGTTATGCACGTGTCATACAGATTCACTGAGGTGGATCTGGCCCTCGCTCCCTGATGGAAGCTTTATTTTCTCCCCTATATCTCCTACAGCTTGAAAAATCTGCAGAGCATCACAGCCCCATTATCAAACAGCCTCTAGGCATAAGCTGTAAGCAGATCTTCTTGTTCCTTTTGAATATGTTATCATAAATGCTAATTTCACCATTCCTGCACATGCTTGACAAAATGATTAAGTGAACTTTCTAGACACTAGCCAGGAAACACTAATTTTGGAAATTATTCAGACTCTCTGGAGATAAGCAGAAGCATGAGAGACAGCATTATGTTACCAGAGCTGGAACCTGAGTGAAAAGGATTACGAGACAAATACTTCTTGTCAAACATAGGATGGATAAGTGAAAGGAATAGTGAGAAGAGAATTTCAGTTTTAGATACATAAATGAAATTCCAAATACAGCACTTGTGTGAACGAACATTAAATGAAGTGATAAGTGGTAAACATTAGCTTCCTTTCATCCAGATGGTCCCTATAACTGGGTAGTAAGGAGGAGGCACAGTGCAAAAGACAAGGCTAGATGAAGAATACCCTCAAAAAGCAATAACAGGAAGAGATTACGTGCTTCCCTTAACTGTATTGCTAATTCATGGGGCAAAGGAGAATCACACATTTAGAAAGGCTCCATTGTTCATTTGCTTGTAGGACAAAGCTGTAGAAGCATTCCTCAGTAGTCTTCTCTCCCTTCCTGTATTTCAGGCTCTCCATCACTACTCTTCTTGTTCAGTCTGAAAGTCCTACTAAAAGCTGCAGTTCTGTTCAAACAAAAGTCCACAGGACATTATTCATTTGAACAGCTGTTGGGAGAACTGAATAGAAATTCGGGGTGGAAGAATTCATGGGACAGTGTGGAATTTGCTGCAGTGTGGGTCAATGGGAGCCATAAGTATCCTGCTGGAAGAACGCCTCTAGAGCTATCAGACAGCGTGGCCAGTTTTGTGCTTTTTATGTTCTGCTTCTGCTCCTTCTAGAATTCAAAACCTTCTCATATCAATCATGGATTTTCTTTTACCTAACTTAAAATTTCTGTAAATTATAGTTCTGAGATTGTGTTACTTATCCTTCATATTTATCATATACACTTTCATTTAAAATATTAAGATAGTTTAATTAAATTATGAAAGCAAACTTATTGCTGTTTTTTCCCCCTAACAGCCTGTACACTGCACAAGTTCCCTTGGCACAGTATTATATCATTGCATGGTCTGTGATCAACACTGAAAATTAATATAAAACCAGGATTGACAGAAAGAAAAAAGTAGATTCTACTTCAGTCTTCCACTTATGATTCTCTTGTGCTGCCTCCGCCTGCCATTTCATCTCCTTTCTCTTCAGCTATTCTGGCTCTGTTTTTCTTTCCACCCTGTTAATAATCTTCAGTAGTCTCTCTATCCTTACACAGTGCTGTTTTTTATCTCCTTGGTATTGCTTGATCTGAACATTGTAATAAAGCCCATCTAGGCTGATGAATTAAAGCATTAGTACATCTGACTGATGTTTACTCTCAAATAAAGTTATTTCTCCCTCTTGTCCTTGCCACCATACCCTCTGCTTTTCCTCTTAAATGAGGCTTAGCTTGGTATCGTTCTGCCCTTTCTTTGCAGATGCAAATTGATAGTATAAGGATATTTGCAGCCTCAGAGTTTTAAAAAAGTTTTAATTTAGATTTTATTAGGTGCTGGGCAGCATAGTGCCAGACTGTGTACACAGTTAAACAACAAGAGCTCTCTCAGGGGAGCATATTGTTGCAAGCTTTGACATCTATATGCAAATTAGACTTTTTGTATTTGCTATCAGTTACAAGAGAAATTTTCCACCCAGACAAGGCTTTTTTTTTTTTTTTAACTTTAGCTATCTAAAATACTGACAAGCCCTGAAGAAAATAGTCTGTTCTTAATATCAGGCCTTGAAGAAGCATGCTGCCCTAAAGCAGGGTTATACTACAGTTGCATACTGGAGAAATAAGAGGGAACACTGAAGTCTCTGCATCAACATTGAACGGAAGTGATATCAAAAGACTTTTGTTATTTGACATGAGGAGAAGGAATCCTGAGAACAAAGAATGTTTTCATAAAATTTCTAAAATGCAGCAGATATCCTCTATTCTAAACACTGACCTAAACAGTCCTTCTGTTGATGTTGCAGATTCCTTGAGCTGGATCCCATGGAAAGACACCCAAGCAAAGCAACAACAGGTAAGCTATGTTGTAGGGAGTTGAGGGTAAAGCACAGCCCTTTGAAAGTGCCATTCTCAGTTGCCCCTAAACAGGTAAGTAACTTCTAGGAGGATAAACACTCTTTGATTTCCACGTTACAACCTAACTTTTGAAACTGACATCTGAGACCCCTGTGAAAGCTTCCCACATTAGTCACACTGTTTGTGGGCACAGCAAGATGCAATAGGCATTGGTCTGGCACATACTGAATCTAAAGGCAGTTGTTAGTAGAACTGCTTTCATATTTTCCTTTTCATTTCCATGATTTGACAATGTTTCCCATTTTGTTTGTTTTTGGTTTTTTTTTCCACCTCTGTCCAATTTATACAACACAATAGTCACATCTGGCTGTAAAACGCAATCACCTTTTTCACATGGGGCAATGATGCACAAAAATAATTTTAATGATAAATACATACCAATTATGAACAATGAGTCACCAACAGTTTAAGAAGAAAGTGGTTCCAGTGCTTGAATTTGGAAAGGAACAGTACCTTTAAACACTTGATACCTCACGACTGCATCAATGTTTATTTTTTGGTTTATGCATCATCT
Source organism: Numenius arquata (assembly GCF_964106895.1). Taxonomy (NCBI): domain Eukaryota; kingdom Metazoa; phylum Chordata; class Aves; order Charadriiformes; family Scolopacidae; genus Numenius; species Numenius arquata. The sequence goes on along the minus strand of NC_133616.1, from coordinate 32,161,022 downwards.
TTGCATTTTCTCTTAAAGCAAAATGGGCAATTTTTATCTTATCCTTCTGCTGTTTCCCTTCATATCCCTGCAGTTATTGCACTCCCAGTGATGTGTTTCACAGCAGGCCAGTGTCTTGCTATTGGCTCTGAAAAGAAGTGAGACAGGAAAAGTAGGCAAACATGAAGTGCCAGCCTTTGAAGGGTTTGAGAGGCAAGGAGGTTGTCTGCAGGCTGGGCCAAGAAGTGGATGAAAACATGTCCACCTCACTGACCTGACACTGAGAAGGTGTGCACTCAGATTCTCAGATGTGGGAGGTTGGTGTGTTAGCAATCAAAACCATATTGGTCTAAGGGCAACCACTGAGCTGACTACCTATGGTGTCAGCTTACTTTTAGGACATCTAACTTATCTTTGGCTACATAACGATCCTGTGGGACATGTGGCAGGCAGATGGCAGGGAGGTGTTCTCCTGAGCCCAAGCTGCAGGATGGAGCCAGTCAGTGCACATATAAGATGTATTTAGGTTAGATTGTGGGCTCAGACATGCATTCAAAATGAAATACCTGCTGTGTGTTGTGTTTGGCTCCTGAAAGGTAACATCCAACTTTGACAGAGAAATGTTTTCTTGAAATGTGTCTATGACCTTGTTTGAAGAAGAGGTAACTGAACTGCTCTGGCTCTGGGTCTGTATCCCAAAGTTTTCCGGTGTTTGAAGGTAGTAGAGTGCATGAACTTGGGTCCATCCATCCTAGTGAAAAAAAAAAAGTGTAGCCATAATGTTTAGCTCCAGATAAAAAGTCTGAAGCTGCATATTGTGGCTATTTGCCTAGGAAGCTTTGGTTTGTTCTGTATGATGTGTGACTGCCACTGAGCCTCATTTCTAGCAAGACCTTTACTTTCAAGAAGAGCTGTGCATTCTTGACTGACGGTCATCTCCTAGTGTTATCAGAATGTAGCTAATTATGTGAAATGTTATACTTCAAGACAGTTTTTGGTATCTTTTTCTGAATCTCCAACTTGCTTTCTGAGGGTTTCAAGCTGCTTCATTCTTTACCGTGACATCTACTTGAAACTTCTATGTTCACTGGGCTGCTTGTTCCTTGAAAGAAAAAGCTATTGAGGGATCCATTTTCCCAAGCATTTGTGGTCACATAATCGAGCACGAGACTTGAAAACACTCCTGTGGATGTTAATTGAAACAGTTTTGTTAAGGTACACTGAATTGTGTGCAAATCATGTCACTTCCCTATGTAAGTATTCACTCTAATTCTGCGGTTTGTTTTTTACTGGCTAAGTGGCAAGCCCATTTAAAGTTGCCATGGTATGATGATTTAGTAGATGTATGTGCACTTTATATGTTACAGTTTGTTTTTATGAACTACACGTACCACTGTGGCATATGTGTAGCCTTCACTCTGTATTGCATCTTGGGAGGAAAAGGTGAAGTAGCATTCACACTTATGACTGTGAACATATTGTTGGCTAAGGAGCTTTAGAGCATGCAATATTTTCATCTATATGAGGAGAAAAAGGAATAACTGTGTTTTAGATGCAGAGGAAGGAGCTGGTCTGAGATGCAGCCTTTCCTCAATCATTAGGTCAATGTGAACAGTCCAGGAAGTTCACAAAGAAAAAAAGCAGTTGGTGAACAAGGAGCAAGAGGGCCTGCTTTTCTGACAGGGACATCTTTTCAACTGTTGAAACAATATACGAAGAAGAAAATCCTACACCAGAAGTTTGTGTAAAAATCTTTGTACCTGACAGACTTAAGGAATTACAATGTGCAGTGAATTTGAGGCAAAGGATGATATGAGTACCTACTAATTGTTTTTAGATCTGTGTATTTTGTGTCAAAGTCTATGCATTGCATGCTTCCACTAGCAAGGATCTAAGAGAGGTTGTACACAGAGCGAGGGCTGTAGAAATGTCTAAGCACTTATGTAGTCTGCCCAGGACTCCTAAGTGCTCTAACAACAGGTCAAAATTGTGTTGCGGAGCACCTGAGTCTAGGAAGTGCACTCAAGAAGTCAAAGAAAGAGAACAACCTTGCAGAAAAACATTTTTCTTTTGCTCACAGGTAGAACACAGTTAAATGTATGCATGGGAGTAATGAAAGTCCACCTCAAAGACCTTAATCAGAGCTGCAAAGGGCTCTGTCATGTTTGTTTGAAGAAGATTGGACACCATGATGTTCTGATCTGAGCTAGATGTTTGCGAAATACAAATAATGGATAGTGTGAGAGTCTCCTGGAGCAGCTGGAGACTGTCAGAAAGCCATGGATTACACAACTTCTACTACATTTGTTCCCACAGTAGCATCTGGAAAATGGGTGCCCAAAGAATAGAGTAGGTAGAATGACTGAATGTAATGCCTCATTTGGAGAATGGTTTTGCTATTATGCAGTTTAAATTTAAATGCAAACTCTAAACTTAAATCCTAATGGCAGAAGAAGAGAAAAAAAAGAAGCACCCCGTCAGCAGAGCTGGGAGATACTTTTATCCTTGTTTTCAGAGAAAGCAGCATGGCTCTTTTTTTTCACTGTTCTTCCCACTACCATTTTTGCTTGGGCCTTTGTGAGATTATTTTGATTTCATGTTCTTGCAATACCAGGCATCAGGCGCTTGCACAGCTGGACACCCTCTCCCCTCTCCCACCTTTAGGCTGATTCTAGCTGGCAACAATAAACAGGAGAAGCATTCTGTGCATATGTTCAAGGCAGAAATATCTTTCTTTTCCTGGAGCCCCAAAGGTAGGTAACTGTATCATGGGGGGAGGTAATCTGACAGAAAAGCAAATGCATACTGTCTTCTACCAAGGTAGGTTGCTGGTTGAATGCACACAAGTGAACAGTGAGAGGGAGAGAGACAGGAGCCTTTCCATAGTGTTTTTCTCCTTTAAGACAGTTGGGTCTGATTCAAATGTTCTTCTACACTTCTGGAGATGTCAATCCAACAGCATGGGGGTGGGGAAGGGGCACCCCAGGAAATCAAAGCAAACTCAATTATCTATCTGCTGACAATGACAAAACCATTTCATTCCTCAGCTCTTCACAGAATGTGAGGGGCGAAAAATTAAAAGCGTGAACATTTTTAATGAGTGCAATTATTGAATCATCAGTCACACAGTCCATCTGCTTCAGAGTGTTCCAGCAACTAGAGAAAGACTAAAATACTGCATTGCCTTTTTGCATTCATATAATCATATAAATGTTCTTTAAGGAAAAGCTAATGATATTCATATATCATGCCCATCAGTTTCAGTAACTTGCAGCTTCCCTTTCACTTACTTCACTTTATTAATCACTAATTTTGAATTTTGACACCAAGGGGGAGGAAATATCTTGGCAGATGCATGGGTAACAGCTAACCCCATGACATTAAATACAGAATCATGTAATATTCAGTTGGAGATATAAACTAATGTAAAATTTATCTCAAAGGTCCCATTTAGCCTAGAGTTTAGTGAGCAAAATAAACTTCACACTGAAGAAAAAAAAAAAAAGAAAAAGAAGGGGGTGGTTGGATTTAAAATTCCTTTTCCCCAGTGCTATCAATCCACTTGGTACACAGATCTGAGTGTGAAAGTATGTCAGGAAAGAGACAAAACTTATTCAATATAATTTGAAAACTTTTTTGAATACTCAGGAAAGATAGAGGAGGAAAAGTTCAGATAAATGCCTGAACCTAAGGAATTGCAACAGAACTATAAATCTGTTTTGGCTGTGGTATCCTAAAATCTATCCCAGAATGTCAGGGAAGGTAGAGATTTGGATCTGAAACTACTAACAGGCTTTGCTATGTGCTAACTTATTATTATGTTGGGATTTGTGTTACAAGCATGTAGCAGAATAAAAAGGATGATTTTGTGCAAGAAATGATTTCTGGACTTGCAAATAAATGCCACATTCTGTAGAGATGTCCTTTGTCTAGCTCTTTTCAGCCTTCTTCTACAATACCCAGCAGAGAATTGCCCAGATACAGTAATGTGCAAAACTATGAGACATATTATTTGAGAAATCTCTGACTTTGCTACAGGCACCAGCATCAGAAGATTCTAACCTCTGAACTCTAAAAATACTGACTTCATGTTGGGGGCTGCAAACAATATACAGTAGGTTTTTTGTGGACAGCATGACAAAACAAAATAACATTTCTTATTCTCCTCTTGAATCTGGAAATTCTATTTTTTGTAACTCAGCATAGTCTGAAAACAAAGTTAACTCTCAGAGTATGAGATTCACAGCAACTGATGCCAATTAATGGTCCCAATAAATTAGACATTTTGAATTATGCATTGAGACTACTATAACATTAATCCTGGTATCTGAGCTAAATCCAGGAGGATTGTATGAGCAGTGGTAAAATCTCATTATACATTGTCTGGGATGATAAGGTGAGCTATTGTTTTTATTGTAATGTTATCACACTCACTTTATGAAATAATTATTTATTACATTTCAGATTAAAAAATTTATCTAAGCAATCATGAAGAAAAAAAATGGCTATAATGTTATCATGGCATCCAGGCTGTGCCTAATCAATATGCTACTAACTTTTTCCTTTTCTCCCAGTTAATGTCTAGCAAGAGTAACAGCAACAATTTTTGCTATTGGGTAAAGAAGCATTAAATAAATAATTAAGGCCTGAATTGCCAATTTGTTCTCTTTGTAGGAGTGAATTAGATACTGGATTAGTTTTCTTTTCAGTTTTAAATGTGGAGACTCACTCAACCACATCTCTGTGAAGAAACATGTCTCCATGTTCACACATCCATGCTTTAGTAATTTAAAAGTACAGTGATCTCTTGCATTTCTGAGAAAGTAATGAGTGACATGTAGGAGATCATTGTTAGAATCTAGTGACTGGTGCTACATTGATTTTTTTTTTTATCCCTCCCACCGATTTTGACAGCTCTGCTTAATGACCGACAGTCACAGGGTTTGTGCTGTGTCAGGTGTTCTGGAAGGGGCTCTGGCAAGGAAGATTTGGCTTATCACATTGCAACCCAAGGTCCTGATCCAGCTGACATTCAGAGCAGTAAATAACATTACTTCAGGGACTCATCCTTCATTTCAATGAGAGCTCTTGTAAGTATGTCTAATTTCTCATGTGTTCCTGTAGTTTCCTGGGAACCTCCTAGGCAGCTGTCTCCTCAGTAAACAAGGAGAGATGACATTTAATTTTTTGATATTTGTGTATTGTTGAATCCATCCTTGGAACAATAACTATTATTTGATAATAATAACTATTATTTGATAATTGTATACTACCCACAGATTACTTAAGTGCATCACAAAATAATTACACAGATTTAACCTTTAGTAAGCTTGAAGTCTAGAACCCAGACACAGCAAAAGAAATAAGGGGAAGAAGATACAAGAGATGGGATACAGTGACACATAATATTCTGCGACAAGGCAAAAACAAAATGGCAAAGCTTGATTTAACTGTTACATTTTTTGCAGTCTTCAGGGCAGACTACAGGATGAGACTTTTCAGGATGAATTTGACTGAGATGAATGTGGGGCCTTGGCAAATTTGTTTGGGGACACAGTTTAAGGAATGAAAAGCAAAGGAAAAAGGCAATGGGAGAAATGGGTGAGGGGATGACTTGGATGTCTGTGTGATTAAAAAGGGAGAGAGGAAGAAAAGGGCAGCAGTGTTAAGCACTGAAGCGCCCAGCAGCATGGCCAAAAATTTGAACTAAAATTCTGCAGAAATCAACTCTTAATGGGAACAGAGAAAAACTTCTTATTCTGATAAATAAGAAAGCTGGTTTTAACTGAGGGGCCTGAATCTGCTGTAAAGAGCAAAATATGTCTGAAGAAGACCATGAAAGGGAGACTGCAGTTGCCAGGGCAAACCAAGCAAACACTCCCTATAAAGACACAGGCACCCTCCCACCCAGTTGCAGGGAGAATTGCAGCAGGAGACCTGTTCCTGTGACTTAGGATGAGGAGAGAGGACAGACTCAAAAGTGTCTCCTAGGCTGGCAGGCCACATAAGAGACAGTGAAGCTGTTGACACCAAAATAGAGAAGGAAACATTCAGAAGAAAACATGACAATCTGAGTTTCAAACACTGATTTTGAGATGTCAGTGAGCAATTTAAAATTGGTATGTTCATTGAGATAAGAAGAACTGGGAGCTGCATCATATTCAGGGAAGGAGAGGGAGAGTTGAGAGTTACCAGATTAAAAATTAGGAACATGGAAACCTGCCAAGTAGCTGAAGTAAGACCTAGTTTTGATTGATAGACTAGGGAGGGAGTCATTCCTATTCTAGTGTTATAAGCATGAGTTCAGACAGTGTATTAAAACACTTTTAGAAATAATGGTTGAATTTTGCACTGAGATTTTAAGATACCTGGGCTAAAAGTTGTAGAAGTACATTTAGCAACATTAAAGAAGTACAAATCAAAAGCAAAACGAAACCACTGTTTTTCAAAACATTTGTGGGAATTCTCTGAAGCAGTAATAACTGCTACCTATTGTGTTTATATGTGGCTATTTTAACACTTCAGCTATTGCTGCATTGGGTCAAATACAGCTCAGTGCTTTACAAAAATATGCATACTGTAAAACTTGGCCCAAAGACCTTGAAAACTGAAATAGCAGACAAAATGTGTATGCAAGGCAAGCAATCTACCTTCAAGGTGTAAGGAAGGCTAACAAAACTACAAGGATGAAATCCTGGCCACATTGAATGCAGTGGAAGACTTCCTATTGACGAACACAGTATGCAAGAGCTATTAGTAATAAGAGGAATCACAGCTAATCTCCTGCCTCACCATGACCACAGCCATGTTTCTGTAGGCTGTCTGGCAAACGCAGGCGGCAATAACCTGATGTTAGCTCAGTCTCTTTAATATGACTTCCAGAATTTCTGTTCAAAATACCACATTTGGTCCTGACAGGAATGCAGCTCCTACTGATTGCTGGATCCAGTGTAGTCAATTACTTTTTTTGTCAAAATGAGCTTTCATTAAAAAAAAACCACACTCTCATATAAAACACTTGTTATCCAATGTTAACTGCTAGGAACGGTCAGCCTATGGTAAAAAAAGTTTATGAAATACAGTGGCAGTCAACTCAGAGCAGCTTACTGCTACAGTAAACTTTAATGCCAGCAATATTTTCTGCAGATGTTAGCCTCAGAAGCACACTTTGGATAGCTATCACTGAAAAAAATTGTCAAAATAACGTTTCTAAGGCATCCTGGGATCAGACATGTTTTTACATGTTTTTAATTTCTGGCTTTACCTAACCAATGACCTTTTTTTTTTTTTTTTAGAAGAAAGTGGTGACATATAATGCATAGGTCACCTCTGTCATACCAGTGAATTTGACATCAGAGTAATATGAATACAAATGCAGGAGAGGGAAGGGAAAAAAAGAGAGGAAAAAGAAGTAATGGGGTTTTTGTACTGTAAGGGAAGGATTAGAGAACTTTAACAAAGAATGTAATTTAATACTTAATCAATTTACTGATTGGATTTTCCGTGAGATTAACTTTGGGTCCAGAGTGAATTGCAGTGATCTTGGAAGCTGCTATAATGACCAGCAAGCAGTAGTATGAGGCTGTAGTGGTATAAAAATAATATCGTCAGAGACTTCAAACAGCTACAGTAGTTAATTAAATGTGTTCAAGTAACATTATGGTTGGACATAAACCCACAAAAGCAGAGAAATTTTTAGGTAAGCGTGCCAGACCACTGGCCAGCCATCTTCATGTGCTAATGCAATACAACAGACTCTCCTCCCAGGGCTCGGAAACACCACATGGGGGCAAATTCTGCCCTCCAACAAGCACATACAGCTCCTTTCAATTTATGCAGCTTTTTCATATGTGTTTCCAAGACAATCAATACATGTGTCTGGGCATCTCAGGCTTTTAAAAAAACCAAAGCATACTGTGGCTGTGGGCCATGACTGAACTGTGCTTGGCTCAGGAAAGGCGGCAGACAAAACTGGCTCTTGGGATGTGTCTGTACTTTGATCCGGGGCAATGGAGCACACCAAAAAAAAGAGCCAAGCACATGCAGCTGTGCTCTGGCCACTCCTCCTTCGTCTGCAGGCCTTTCCTTTGCCAGGATGAAAGAGACCTGCTAGCTGCTTTCGGTGATGCTTGACAGTACTGACACAGGGAGTACAGGACCTGGCTGTAAGTCCACAGCCATCATGCTGGATTTGTTTGTTATGGCTCTACATTTGCATATGACATTTTACCCGACTGTAGGATTTGTTCTTCTTTCTGTCACTCTCACTGTTTAGTCCTCTTATTTGTTGCATTTCCATGGAGGAAAGTGCAACACGTTACATTTGGGGGAATGTTTTTTGCCCCAGTGAGAAATCAGAAGCTACTGCTTCTGTGGGGCAGAGGGAGAAAAGGTCCTGTGAAGGACCTTTTAATACGTCTTTTGGACAAAGAGAGGCTGCCATAGCACATCCTGTAGCTGTGTACGCTTTACGGTCCCATTGTCCAATAGACATTGTCCCAATATGACACTGCTTTTCGTGAGATCTACTAAAATCACAGAGAAAGCAGAATTCCTCTGCCCTATTACTGAACTTATGAACCTCCAGTCATTTTGGTAATTATACAGCCAAGTACAAGCCTGGGAAGAACAAAAAAAATTCCTTAAAATAGCTGGATAAGAATTACAAACTGGAGACCTGTTTGTCTGTCTCTTGCTGCAAATTCTAAAGGCAATACTCCTCACTGTATTTATTTGCTTTTAAAAAATGAGTGCATAAGCATTAAGTCTATTTACAGCCTAATGAATCAGTCTCTAAAAATACACGGAAGTGAAGGCAAGTTAACCCCAGGACTGCTATTCCTGCTAGTCTGAAGTCAGCGAATGTGGGGTGAGGTTTAGTCACAGCACTGAGCACTGAGAAAGCCCTTCTGATCCCCGAAGCTGCCCTGAGGGGAAGCGTCCCTGGAGGTATCTGCTGGCCAATAGGAACAAGCTGAAATAGTTTCCATAAGAAATCACTAGAGGAGACCTAAAAATAATGGGGCAAGGAGTGAGGAGAAAAGTTTTCCTGCACTTTAAATTTAGGACTAAAGGGACAGAAGAACATGACAGCCTAAAGAGCATGGAGCTCTTTCCTGGTGTGGCCTCAGATGCACTGGGAGACTTTCGTCAAGTCATTAACCACCATTTGAAGCACTGGCTGACTCTGCATGCTTTCTGGAATTACAAATGAGGCAACTTTAACTTTTCAGTTACTGGTAATATGGTGGGAAGAGAAGGAAAATGACAAGGAAGATGGTTTTAGGATGTTTAAGACTGTCACAAATGCAAGTTTTCGTAGTCCCAAAGCAACTTGCTGGTGAATCTATCTTTGAAAAAAAAAAGGGGGGGCAGAAGAAAAGAAAATTCAACATGTTAAACTGATTTATAAGGGAAGCATAGCAAGGAGAAGACAAATGGGAGGAAATACATTTGAAAGCAATAAAGAAAAAGTGCATCAATCTTAGGTGGGGTCACTAAAATTTTGTTCTTATTCATGCATAGTACATAAGGTTAATATGTACATTAGCTAGGACCCTCAAGCTTCCAGCAGACCACTAATATTGACTTCTCTGTCACAAAAAAAGCATGTTGATGATTTAAAAAATACTTGAGTGCAGCAACACAGTATTTGTCTATTAAATGAGGAGCAGGCTGCATCAATACAGAATACAATATTTCAGAATACAACTTATTATTAGTCATGTTATTCTATTAATAACTACTATAGAGATGCACCCAGGCCTAATGCATTTAACCTGAATGGCATGTAGTGGACCAGCTTCCACATATTTTACGTTGTGGTATGTCTGCAAATTACACTGCAAGCATTGCCTGTCTAAAATACTATGCCAGTTGAAAGTAAAAACATCTTTTGGGTACCAGACACAAAGAAACCTGTGCTAACAATGTAACTCTAAGTAATCAATAATTTAATTTGATTCCAAGATACACTGAGTAATTTTGCGCTATTCTGCATTTTAAAATTTGAAATATGAATACATTCTTTCCTTCATTTTAGATGTGAAAGCAGTTCAGTATTGCTACAGGTTATAATTTTTATATTTTTTTAATTTCTTTTTTGCTACCACCTCCTAGAATTATACACACTTATTTTCTAAATTTTGCACTGAAAATTGCTGATTTTTTTTTTATCTTTTCATAATTTTCACACTTTCTTAAAACCTATTTTCTACTCTAAATTATTTCCTGGACTGCTGTCTTTTAAAAGCTTTGGAACAAGGGAGAGTAGAATTGCAATAGGGCATTTGCTTTTAAATTCCCATCACGCTACCACATTTTCCAGAAATTACTTGTTTTCATTTTTCAGGAAAATCATTTTACATTTTACTAAACATGGCTTTGCAAAAGCTAACTTTTTCCCTCAGGTATATACATAGAAAATTTCTTGAATTTTATTTGGAAAATCATATCTGTATCTAAGTGCCATTTATCCCTAACTGTGTCTTAAGTGGACATCTTTCCTTTTGATACCCTTAGTCTTCACATTTTGCCTAAGTTATCATTTTTGTCACCTGTCTCATTTTTTATCCCAGTGAAAGTGCTAATATTGCAACATTATATTTCCGATAGCCAATAGCTATTTCTCCTGCCAGAACTTAATCCTTCAAAGTACTTCATCCCTCTGTGAACAAACTCAAGCAGCAGAAAGATCTCACAGCCAGTCTAGATGTGGTTTTAAATTCTCTCTTGACACTATATAACTTCAGTTGTTAAAGAGGCTGACCTGTTCAGCCCACGTAGTGCAAAACTCTGATATGCTCAAGTTACAGTATTTTAGGTAGTTAGCTTGAAATCATGCTGACTGTTTATAGGCTCTGAGTTGTATAGAGTTTGATGTGCTTTATTGATTCTGTCTGAAGACATTCAGCACCTTCCTGGATTAAGTCCTGTGCTGTTAGTTTGTGCAGGATGCTCTCCACTCTGTCATCAACATGAGCATTTTTGCTTGCTGAATTCATCCTTCCTTTCAGAATTTTAGCTGGAGAAGAAAGTATGTGATAATAGGTTGCACAATAAAAAGTGCATGTTAAAAACAACCATATGAACTCCCTAAAAAAAAAACCAACTTTCAAGGATATGCTCAGAGATGCATACTATGCGAGTGATATCAATTTAAGTGTTGTAGTCTTATGTGTGGACTTACTAAATGAACAATCATCAATAGGGCCAGAGCCACAATGAGAGCTGGATTCAACATCATGCAGGACAATACAAAGTGCAAACACTAGGGCTGGCCTGTGAATATTATCAGTAGTAAGGAAAATAATAGGTGTGGTTTAATTCTGTAAATGTCCACTGTACAGAACATGTGTTACTCATTGGTATTCATGGTGTACATCTTAGTAAGGTTTTAGCATATCTTAGTAACCTTGGTTTAGACAAGAATTAGTAATATCAAAGACATTGATTTACCATGGTGAAAAAGTCCTGGAGTCTTGAAATCAACACATTCCCAGTTGATTAACTGGTTATCTTGCTTGGCAATGTCATTTCTGGGTTGCTATCGTGAATTCAGCACAAAGCCTTTGAATTTTTAAGTCTGGAAAATGGGAGAGCTGGGAACAATGAGCTGTGCAGTTTTTGCCTGGTGATGCAAGCTGCAGAGAATTCCAGTTGGGACAAGTCTACAAAAATCCTGCCTGGAATAACACCAAACAGCATCTATTATCTTCCCCAATTATTAAATTCCATCTGCATCAGTAAGTGCTGTTTGATTTCTTTGTGCAGTACTATTTTCCCCCCTTTGCTGCTCATAGCCTTGAAAATTATTTATAATTTTCTTATGAACACTGGATGTGTGTAGGTAATCCCACTTGCAGCTGTATATATGAACTAGTAAAGAAGGAGTCTGCCCTCTCTTCTGATGTAAGCTTTTCAGGGCAACTCTGGTGACATTAAAAAACCTTCTGAAGCTAATCTTTGCTCTGTTGTTAATTTTAACATCTCTCCATTGGAGAGATGAATTTGAGTTTTTGACTTTTACTTTTTTATTATTTTTCAGGAGAAAGTCTATTTATGATGCCCTGAGGCAACAAATATTTGTGATTCATATTCATAAATTGCAAGAATGGCCACCAAATTAAACATCATTTGATTGTGGGGTACAATTAGGTTTATGGTATTTTTGTCAATATTTGCTTACTCTGAAATGTGGTTAGACAAGGGCAAGTCCCTCCTTAGTATTTGGGACTATATTGAGGGAAAACATACTTTGAAGCTTACAGCGTATTAGTAAAGGTAAAGCTTATGGAGATTAATGTGCATTGAAAATGAGTATTTAAAATGCCAACATGAAAAGTCCATGCTTGAAAGGTGCTTTTCTGATGCACAAACTAAGGTACAAACTCTTCTTGATAAACCCAGTGACCGATCACACTCCTCAGGGCTATGGATCTGCATTTTCTGTGTGTGCATTTGTATACATCTATGTATGTTTATGTACCACATGCTTTGACATGTTTATGTACCATAGGCTCTGACATTCTCCTACACAAAGGAATAAATACATGGGCATACGCCAGCATCTGTGTGTTCATAGGCTTGACTGGACAAGGACAGCTCCTCTCTTCCAACCTGCACTTTTTTTTTCCCCACAGTTAGACGCTGCTGAGAGGACAGCAGTGCCCTACAGGATGCCAGCCAGCCCCAGGATGTGAAAGCAGCTGTGTAAGAGCAACCTACAGTCATGTTTGTTTACCAGGCTTCCAGCCTTCATGAATGTTGGCAGCAACAACAGCACCGTGTAAAGGAAATCCAGCTGTGCTCCCAAAAATTGGTCTGTGTTTTGCTGGAGCAGGCGAGGGTGGCCAGGAGTGTGCCTGCACAGATGAACCTGCTCCTGATCCTGGGTGTGCACAACAGAGCTCTGCAGAGCCGGAGCTGTAGAGCTGCGTCATGGGTAGTCCTCAATGACAACTCCTAGAGGAAGTGGACCATAAAGGCAACTTGTCTGTGATTTTGTTTCATTTCCCGTTGCTTTTGCGAAAGTGAGCAAAACCCATTAATCCTGCTGAGCCAGGCAGGAGGAACAGGCTGGGTGCACTGCCTGTTCACCTGCATCCAGAGATCTCTTGCTGGCAACAGAACAGGATCCTTTCCCCAGCAAGGTGCAAAGGTGCTTCCACTCTTGCTCTGAGCTGGGAATTTGTGAAACTTTTCTTTGACATTTCTACTTACTCTCTGAGAAGGAGGGGCATTTCACACTATTTTCTTAATCCCTCATATCATATAGCCTACCCACATACTGATAACCATTCCCTGCAGGTTCTTCATGAGAAACACTGAAGATTCAAAATCAGGCCCGTATTGCCTTATCTCTCAGCTCTGATTAGGTCAATGTAATTCTGGCAAAAATAAACTCTGATCTCATCTTTCCTCCCCTAAAAAAAAAAAAAAAAAAGAAAAAATCTGAACCTCTCCAAATGCTGAAAATCATCTTTTCCATCACACCTTTCCCATGTTATTTTATTTGGCCTCCTTGATTCTGATGGGCCCGAAACAAGTATTGGAATATTGCACTGCATCTGACATTTGCCATTTCTGTACCTTAAACTTCAAAAAACCCAGTGTTACTCTTGAGAAATGTCCAGCCTGTTTTTTTCATGGAGTCTGAAGGAAACATTTGCCTTTCTCTACATGCCCCTCTCAATGTCTTCCCTGTGCTTCCCATCCCCTTGATAGTAGAAATGAGTGGTAACGTGTAAGACTAATTATCTTCATATTTCATAGCAAACTTGCTAACTCTGTTCTCACACAGCTTTCAGTCTTGTGATTTATAAGCAAATACAACTGTGTCCATGCATGCAGTTTCTTGCTTAGAGAAACTGCATTTACTTAAGTTTCTTCTGTCTGCCTCTTGTTTCTTTTGTGTTTGTTTTTTAAGAATGAGAGGAAGAGAAACCTAATTCACCCAGACTATATGGTTTCAAGGCCTTATTCTTTTTCTTGCTAAAATTATTAATATCTTGAGATTCCATATTTCTCTGTGCCTTGATTTCCCTGTTTTACCAGGGAAAAATGTATTTTACTACCTTAAACTACCTCTGGAATTTATTGATGGCAAATGGATCCAGCTAGGGAATGAAGTTATATGGGTATATAGCACAAACAAAGATGTGGAACATTGCTTCAAGAGATACTTAAGGAAACCACAGGTTTTCCATCATCTTTCATCTTAAATATATAATAGACTCTCCACCAAAACAAAAAGTGTCAAAAATACCCAGTAGCATAATCTATAGCTTAAAAAATGTTTCTCTTGTTTTGCAGGTGAAGGAATGGTAGGAAATTTACCAGTTTAATCTTTGGCTCTAAAACTTAACTCACAGCACTGAAAAGTAAATATTTCTACTTGCTACATAATAATTTACTATTGATTGATCATAAGAAAAAGATCTTCTGACTTCAAGATTCAACAGGAATATTGAAAATAAATCAAGTTGTCATGGCTGTGAAATTAAAATAAGTTAGGGTTATTATTAATATGATGTAATTAATCAATTGGTAATAAACATCCCACCATCATCAAACTTGAAAGGAATGTTCTGACTGTTCACAATGATTACTATTGCTAGCTATATTAGATATTTAGAACAGTTTTTACAATGCTTAACAACAATATCTAACTTGTTTAATCTTTAATACCAATTAGAGCTGAATAATGACACAAATCTTACTTAATAACAATAAAGTGTAATTGCACATTTATTATCACTATAATTTTAAATAATAAAGTGACAAGGTTTATCTTACAGCTTTACATTTTAAATCAAAGAGAGACTCTCGTAATAATCAATATTCAATTAACTTATAATTACTCACAATAACTGTCTCTTAAATGTGAGTTAAAAGCTTCTTTGATGCATTTTAAGCATTACTTATTTCTCTGGTTAGGTCAGTTTAACTGGAGTTTACTGCCGAATTTTATCCTTAATTGTGCTGAAGGTAACTAGAACCCCATGCATATTTTTTTTAGAATATTAGGAAAACCTGCTTATATTTTAAAATAAAAATTTTTTGCTAGCCATTCTCTTTCAAATATTTCATTACTTTGCTATACAGATGTTAACTTACACTACTCAGTAATGAATTCTCTTTTTAGCTTGCATCTGTTTATACATTATATAGTATATATCTGTATATATAGTTTTCTGAAATTTGTTCAGAGCGAACAAGTTAAGTATATTCCTTAAATAATAGAAAGTATTATTTAGAGAGGACCTCACCTCTTACATCTTTTCCTGAGCTCAGTGAGTGTTTACCTAAGTGTGAATCTCTTGGGGTTGATTCATTAATTTCCTAATAAATGTCACTTTAATAGATAATGTCCCTGCTGAATAAGGAACTCTACTTTGTCAGTTACAAGATAAAGAGGAAAGTAAGTTTAAAAGATATGTATAGAAGAGATTCTCAATAGCATAACAGTGCTCTGTGAAGGTTGTTTTTCTCAGTTCATGTGGGATTTGTAACCTAACCAACAGATGAGATTTGCAGCAGTTCATAGCTTTTCAGATTAAATTTTAAGTCTCAACACTGCATAAAACTGGAGCCTTGAACTGTTTTTATAATAAAACTGAATCTTCTGTATGTCCCTATTCCCTCTAATAATCTTCCATCTTCCTCTCACCTGAAGCAAAGTTCTAGGAGAAGGTTGTCTTCCATTTTTACACACCAGAGCTAGCTGATACCCTAGGACTTACTCATTCCCAAGATTTGAAAACATCTGGTTTGAGTGGGCACAACAGAAAATCCAAGGAAATTTTGTTCAAAAAACTTGCTTGAATTTGGTGTTGTTGCCTTTGGTTTTTAAGCTAAAGTCTTGTGACATACCTAGTTTGGAGCCCATCTGGGCAGTAGAGAAGGGAATTTGTTTGGTCTTTTCCACTAAATTGGAAGCAGACAAAATCTACAGCAAGCGTCAGCAGAGAATGAGACACAGGTGTATGAAGGGAAGTAAGAAGGAAGAGGAAGGTGCCAAGAAGCCTCAAAAAATATGACATAAACAAAAATTGGAAACTGACAGATGAGCACATTGGCCTATATTTAGCAGGAATATCTATGAGGATGGACAAAAAGATTATGGTGTGTCAGAACAAAAACTGTTTTCAGAATGTCAGGGAAGTTGCTCTGAGAAGACATTTGTGATGGCACCTGAAACCACTTGAGTTAAGCTTGATCTGTATTTCACTGAGCTTTCTTAGTCTGGTAGACTTAGGCAAAAAACATCCCTACTTGCAGAGATTCATTGCCTGGTAGGAAAAATAATTGACCAACCTTCCAGGAGAAAGTAAGCAGGTGGTTGTAGTGGCTTGCACAGAGTAAGGATAAGACAGGGCAGGTGATTTAAAAATAGTTTCAAATAAGCAGAGGAAGCCAATGGAAAACCACAGGCGAGAGGGACATGGTTTGCTTTCCCCATATTGCAGAACATCATCCTGGACTTACTTAAAGTTTAGAGACAGGATTTTAAAGATTAGAAACAGGAAGATCATAAAATTAAAATATCTGTCATTGACAGGGGAAGACTGATTAGACTTTTTAACAGTGCCAGCTGTTAAGTTTTAGTAAACCATAGGAAAATATTAGACCAGCTTCTGAAAGAAAATACGCTTGATAACTGGGCTGAGGACAAACTAAAGAAATTATAGATTTAAGCAGTGATATTACAGTCAGGCACCCAATCCTTAGAAAAGACTTCCTAGGATCTCTGTGGTGAAAACCCTCCACTTATGTAATTGGTAAAAGAGCAAGCTCTGAGTTTACCCAAGACCATCTCTGGCTACTGTTAAAATCAATTGTGGCCTTTTTTTTTTTTTTTTTTTTTTTTTTTTTTTTTTTTATGAAGGAAGAACCAGATGTCTTTTTAACACCTGATAATGGTGCAAGAGAATACTCTTACACAGATACAGCTGTATTTTATTATGCTGGACAATTAGAACTTTGGCTGCAAAAGCAAAACTTAAATAAATCTTTTCCAAATTCCTAACTAGCCCTTGAAGTGAGCTCAGGGAGTCAAATGGATTATCCATGTGGGAACTGGGCCAAAAAACCTTAGTAAAGGAAGAGATTCTTCCAAGAATCTCTGGAGGTCTACCCTGCAGAATGTAACAGAATCATAACCTGCTTTTAGGATTCTGCACGGGGTTTAAAAATGAGGATTTTTGAAGACTTTCATTCAATATCTACATGAAGTCTTTATAAAACAACAGTTTGCATCAGTTCACAGGCTTCCTAAAGAGACACTGATAGAGGGATAATAGGGAAGAATCATTGAGGGGGAAGAAAGAAAAAAAAAAAAAAAAAGAAAATTCATGGACATAAAGTGACAGAAAAATAAAGAGTAAGTAATTATTTTCCAGCAGGGAAAATCCAATTAATTTCAAATATATACTTCAACTCTAAAGTTACAAAATACTTAGAAAACATAATCCTGAGAATTTTAAACTAAAAGAAACCTGATAATCTTTCCTGGAACTATTACCCTATGTAATTGTGACAGACTCAGTGCCCTTGGCAGTTACGCATTAATGGAAGCACCTGAATGACATTCACAATAAATGATTAGCTGAAAAGCATGCTTCCTGCTGGGTCAGAAGAGTTTGTTTTGTTCTGTTTGACTGCAATTTTTAAAACCTGTGACTACTGAAACATACCCACAGCCTGTTCAGAATTAGCAAAGATAAAGAATTGTGGAAGGGAAGGGAAAGGAAGGGAAAAGGGTTATTCCCCTTTTTGGGGGAAGAGATAGGAAAAAGAAGGGAAAGGGAAAGATGAAAAGGGCTGACTTCTGGAGAATTTGTTCTTAGCAGAGCATGAAGGATTTTCCAAGGAGCTATATTTAACAGAGAGAATACTGGTCTCTTAGCTGTTTGGAAAAGAAAACGTAGGCAAGATATACCTGTGAAAAGATACATAGTACATCCCCTTCCTTGGTAGATTCTTACACAGAGGTCTATGTGAACTGAAGTTTAAAAATCAATTAACTGCATCTTCCATAACATTGTCCAAGTTAATTATGTAAAAAGCACACATAGGCATATAAAGCAAGCTATAAAAGGAAAAAAAAAAAAGGAGGGGGGAAGGAAAAAGAAAGCCCGAGACTTATGCCTATTTAGAACAGAGACCACAAAAGCCCAGGGGAAATACAACTTTCAAATAGATAATCCCCCTCCTCCACCCCTCAACTCATCTTCTGCTGTGCTGCAAAATTTTAATATCTCATCAAGTAGATAGCAGCCGTAAACTACTGTCCCTTTTTATGTAGTTTCAGATGCAAGAAGGAGCACATTCTTTATAATGACCTAAACCTATCAAATGAAATAACGTTTTGGGATGATGAGCTCTAAATTATGAGTGATTATTTCTAAATTCATTACAACTTTGCTTGACATTTTTATTGCATTCTTAATTTCTTCCAGCCAAGCCACAGAAGTTATTACTCATGATATAAACAGTGTACCAATTAGGAAAAAGGATTTTCCAGGTTTGCACTCTAGCTGTTTGGCTCCCAAACTAAGACAACTGAACCAGTTATGGGGATGCCACTGAGGCAAACATCAGCATCAAAAAACATAAAAATAAATAAAGTTTATCATATGTTTTGCACTCTAGAAAGTTAAAGCATCTCTCAGACATTAAGGGATTAAAATGCACAACAAGCTGTTGACGAATGTATTATTAGCTTGGTTTTACAGATGGAGGAAAAATGTCAGGAACTGAGTCATGTCACAGAACAGACAGTCCTTTAATACATCAGCAAGACATCAGTCTGTGGTGATAGTAAAGGTAGAGGTATTTCACAATGAGCAGCCAAGAGATTTGGGGTGTTGGTATGAAATATGGTACACTGTGGGCTGTGCAATTGTGTACAACTGTGTGAATATAAATAATGATTTAGGTGAGGAGCTGAAGGGAAGAATGCTGTCTCACCTTGACTGAGGGCACAGTCGCAACAGCAGACTGATCTCCATGCCTCGGTGGAGTTCTGCTCAGCTCAGTAACAAAGACAGAGCACATCCGTCTTCATTTGCTGCAAGAGAAAACCTGCTCTTCTGCTCTGACATTTGGATCAGGTCCTAAGGTAGGAAGAAGTCTGAGCTTCACACTTCCCACACTTCTACTCAGAAAAGAATACATTTAACTGGTGGGAAAAGGATGACAGGAGAGTGCAGGGGTGTGATAACATTTGTAGAATTGTATTCAAGTAAGGTCGTGTACTTAGAGCTAGGCTTCCAGGCATCGGTCTGTTGGGATCTCCTACATGACTGACTGAATGTGTTTTGAGGCTTTTTGGCCTTCCTCTAACAAATCAGGTATTGGCCATTCCCTGAGGCAAGACATTCATCACATCTGGCAAATCCTGTGTTCCTCTGATTTCTCCCTCTGGTTGGGTTTTCAATTAAGAACCTACAAACAATTTTCAAAGTGAAGCCATGGAAAATTCAAGAAAATGATGAATGGTCAAAGAGACAGGAGACCAATTTTGCTGAGGAAGGCATTACTCTAAATAGAGTCACAGTAACTAGTAAAGCTAGCCAAACACAAATGAGCAGAATAAACGTACTATTTGCCAAACACTTTCTTTTCATCTAGCATATTCAACAAAGAAAAAGCTGAGGTTTAGGTTGGTTTTTTTTTTTTTAAAAAAAAAGGAAAATATTTTTCTGTGGACTAAAGAGTTAACAAATATCCATAACATTTGTTGCAGAAGTTTATCTTTAAAAAAAAATTGGTCTTTCATTGAGTTGGTGGCAGTACCAGCAGTGAATAGCATAACTTGCACTGGTTTATTGAATAGCAGATTTCTGCTTAAGCCCCTCTGCTCTTAGCCCTGACTGGCTAAGAGTCTTCAGGGTCTCTTCATGGGAGCACAGCATACTGCCCTTGCTATAAAGTCTAGAAGGGTCAGCCTTTGCTACCCAGGCACACATTTGCTCATGCTCCTTCATAGGGGCAGATGGTGCAGGACCAGTTTATCTGAGTCACTGTGACCCTTCTCATGCTCGCTTTTTTTGTTCACATGAAAGCACTTCTAACAATAGCTTTGCTTGGGCACTCTGCCTGGAAAGTTCGAGCCTCCACCTCACAGCCGCACACTGTTATACATTTCAACTCGTGCCAGGATGTGCCTGACAAGAAAATGGACAGATGAACTTCCTCAAACTACTCTCCAGTACCTGATTTCCAGCCCTGTATCACTCACCCAGAAACCAAGGGGGTGGCAGAAGAGGTGAGAGGC
This sequence comes from Numenius arquata, assembly GCF_964106895.1. NCBI lineage: Eukaryota > Metazoa > Chordata > Aves > Charadriiformes > Scolopacidae > Numenius > Numenius arquata. The sequence continues at coordinate 32,140,762 of NC_133616.1, read as the reverse complement.
TGTGTAGCAAAAAGATAAAATTATGCCTGCAGCTAAGGGATGTACAGTTCCTCTACCCCTCAGCAGTATGCAGTACCATTACAATAAGTAATGCCCAGCAGTGCTCCTGGGAGGTATCTGTGCCCTGAAACTCACCTTTTGTCTTTTGACATGAACTCACAGAGCTCAGGAGGACCAGCCAGGAGGCACAAAGTAATTTTACCACCTGGGTCTCTAATTTCTGTGGGAAAATGCTGATGTGTGAGGTAGTTCTCCTGCTGACTAAGTTCACCTTATAAAGTATCAGATTCCCTCTGTGCATCCTGAGTACTACATTTCATTACATCTTAATCTGCATGTGGTCTGCTTTTATTAATATGTGACCATTGATCAGCCCATGAAAGGTCAATGCTCCACATATTATTGAAATGTTTCTTTAAAGAAACGTAAAGGATCTGAAGTATGCCAGAGAAACTATAGACTTCAGCAATGAAAAAACCTCCTGTGTGTGCTGCTGCTAATACTCTTTTCAGTGAATATGAGCACCATGAATCAGTCTCTTTCTGTCCTTTCCTTTCTTGAGACTGCATCTCTTCATCAATGCAAATGTTTTGCATAACCACAGGGCCAAGTTTTACCTTAAGTGAGCAAAAAAACCACTCAATAAAATGGCCTATATTTGGCCTTGGAATATGCCAGGAACTCAATACTCTTGAAAAATAGAAAGTCAGAAATGTATTCAAATGTCTAAATATTGATTTAGAAAACCAAACACTTGGCAGTGGTATTCATATTAAAATACTATTCTCATTGTTTTAGTTCTTAACTTTGTTTCCTGTCCATCCTTAAACAACAACTTTTTGCATTCAGATTGCATCTTATTCTTTACCTGGGCATTGCTCTTGCGGTGGGAATTTGCTGTTATTAATATTGTATTACCAGTTTCCTTAATCAAATGCTCTTTTATTTATTCCCTGCTCAGGATGAGAATAACTGTAAAGAAGTAGTGACCGTAACTGAGCTCCAAGGGTCTTTGAGTCTTTCAGGGAGAGGAAAAAAGTCATTCATAAGGCTATAAATATCTAGGCATGGAGTATTAGGAAATTTTTAGGGTTCATTAAATCTCTTTTCGGTGACTTGAGGCAGACGTTGCTTGATGTGATACATCACTGCTAGATTAGTTGTCTCCTTAATGCTAGGCAACTGTGGAAGGCTTTGCATGATCCTGCCACAAAAGTTGCAGCCAGATCTCTGTCTGACTAATGTCTGACCTCTGCTGTAGGACTTGGCTGGACAAGAGGGCTTGTAAGACCAGGAGAAGCATTTCAGTAATCAGAGAGCGTTAAGCTTGTCTTTCCAGTCAGGACTTTCAAGACAGTGAGGTACAAACATGCAGCAGCTTGAGGATATTTTGTCTCTTGGATAGCCACAGCCATGACCTACTTGCAGAGCTCCACACGTTTCCAAGTCCAGTGGTGGCTCACCATTGATTACTTCCAAAACACTTCTCAGGGACTTCCTAGTAACAAGTAGTTATGGTCTTGTGTTCATAAAACATAGAAAATAAACTGGATTTAAAGGTACTTGGAAAACTAATAGTTCTAGAAGTATACGGGTTTAAGCTACAAGACCTGCAGAGCCATTTCACCACAGCTTAGATAATTTACTGTCATTATAATTGTAAAAATGAGTACAAAACCAGTGTTCATATTCCTGGTCTTACAACATTTTAGGAAAGCTGATATCAGAATTCTATTATAATATCTTTTCTTAACTCATTAACAACTACAATTAACTTCAAAATAGCTAATAAACATTGAATCTGTTTCTGTGACAGATTAAATATTTGAGCAAGTAACTATTTAAAAGCCACTGAAGAAGAAATATTTTTTAATCTTTTTTTCATATACTTGCCAATTCACAGAGTTAAATCTTAACATCTTTGCTGAGGTTTCATAAGGGCTTTTCTCAGCTAAAAAATACTGCAAGACAGGGTAAGTTTAGATATCAGGATTTGGTGCAGTAATTGCTCATTTGCTACAAGTCTTCCATCCATAAAAATGAATTAGCAGGTTCTCAGGTTTTTTAGACTGAACAAAAGTGTGTATGCTTTGCATCAGCACAGAACTGCAGATCTTAATACACCTAAACAAATTGGACACACACAAATGTGTACAATCATCTTTCCATGAACGCTTTAAAAAATCTGGCCTTTAATGCAGAAAATTGGAACCAGACTGCTTGATGTTTGAAAGATTAGAAAGAGAGGTTTTTTTTCATTGTTGTTTGCCCTTGATTTCACAAGCACAATATAATTTTTGCAGTATTTTTAGTCTCCATATTCCAGATGCTTGCTATTATACATCACATCAAACAGATACACTCTCCTTTCAAGGGGAAACTCAGTTTGTGGTATGTGAAAATTTCTAAAGCACTACACAAAATAAATACAATTTACAGAACACTCAGTTAATTTTGAGAGAAAAATAACCCAAGGTAAGAGGCCATGGAAGAAGACAGGAGTGTGGATGAGAATTCGCAATCTGGTACATACCCAAAAGCCTAGACAAGTACTTCCTAAATTGCATGAAACTGCTGTTTATTTCATTAAATTAAACTGATTTCACCCAGGCTTCTATACCCAAGATTTGTACATAATAACTGCCTTGTGGATAAAAGGTAAATAAGCAGCTGCTTTTCCTTCCTTCTGAGGAAGGACTTGCTTTCTGCAGCAAGGATTCAGCTCTGTAGTAGTGATTGGACAGCACTATTACCCAGGCAGTCTGTGCCTGACAACAGCATGTATCAGTGCAAAAGCAGCAGGAATAACCACATAACTTCATTGAGGAGGGAAGGCTGGTGTTGGCAGATAAGTGACAGAAAGTTTCACTTTTTGCTTAAATGCTTTGAATGAAAAGCCCAAAGAAAGAACAAGACTGCAAATATGGAGTTTTAAGGAACTATTATTGAAATAAAAATACAAACTTCGTATGTGCTTGTGCGCTGCTGCTTGCAACAGGTTAGAAGAGATCCTATGAATCCCTTCTTCAAACTCCAACAACATATCTATAGGGTGAGTTAATGAAACTTTTACATAGTTTCTCTTGTCTCCATAGGTTTAGGAAAGATCCCTGGGAATGAGCAGTTCTCCAGTTGTTATAGAACCTACACACAGTACATTTGTTTTTTCTGAGGCTCCAAGTGTCAGTGTCTGGGTAAGTTTTGCTTGACCCTCTGTTTCACAAGGTGGGCGTGGTTATGTCTCAGAGCAGATTAATAACATCATAGAATATAGGTGCACAATGTTCATTTTGGAAGATATGGTGGCAAAGATAGAATTTTTTAAAAAAGGGAAAAATTATAACAAGAGCGCTATAATAATTTCACATTCACTTGACAGTCACAGAATGGAAGGCCATTCTTCCTGCTGCCAGGAAAAACAGCAGAAACAAAAAACTCACCCCTGTTTATATCAGCATTATAGTGAAAAATGGGCCAAATTCAGGCCTTTAGTGCAAACTGTTTACATGTCCATCCTTAAAAAGCTGTCGTTTGTCTTCTGTTAACTACTTCATTTCACATGCATAGTTTCAGTAACTGAATGATTTCCTGGAACATTTTAGATTGTATTTGGTGAAGAAGGAAAAAGAATAGGGGGCATGAGACTGTGAATGAGAGAAAAGAAACAATAAAATTTACTACATATATTTTCCCAAACCATGTTAACAATCACAATATCTTACAAGGGAAAATTTATAAAAGCTGGGGTTAGATATACTCTATTTACTTTCTACAGAACAGCTAAGTCTGTATGATTATGTATGTTATTTGAAATGCTATTTATTTGTTTATATTTTCCTAACTATTTTTTATCTTTTCTAATTCATTCAAATTTACTTTATTTCATCTCCTTTTGCACATGCCCAGCTCTTCCCATTTCCAACCATGTTTTAAAGAGGAAATATGGTAGTATTAATACATTTCCTGCCTGCTGTTGCTAGAAGGCAAATATTTGCTGTCTATGAGCAATAAACTATATATTTGAAATAAAACATGCAAAAAATCCTTTCTTGGGATGTGTTTAAAAACAGTCATAATGGCACTTTGATTCTTCTACTACAATTGCTCAAGTCAAAAGAAGACTGAATTAATTAAACTGAAAAAAAATTCTTAGAATTTCTCAACTATACAATCCCGCAGGTAAATTAATTTCTTTCCTGTATCATACCTTTACTGAACATCTTGAAATAGTTTTATTCTATATAATAGAATCATTTGCATGCATAATATTAATGGAGATTTTTATTTTTTTTTGTGAATTCATATAAAGATTGCTTTTTCTGAGTAGATGACTTGAATGCTTTACAAATGTTGGGTTTAGTTGTATGAATATATTCACAATGCAAACTGTGATTTAAAAAAAAAAAAAACAAAAACAAAAAGGCACATTTTCTCTGGCTTCAAAATAAAACAGCTTACCTTCTGAATTTCACTTTTCCACCTACTTTTTATTCCTTCCTGGGAAAAAGAAAGGAAGGTGGGCCAAATGAGACTGAGGGTAAATAAATAAAAAATAAATTCTGGAGAAGATGTATTTGAATCAAACTATAAAACTGTCTAAGAATGGAAGGCTTAGGCATGGATTAAAAAGTAATATTAGTGCCTTGTGTCTTTGAGGTAGAATACTTTGAAGTTTTGGTGTAAGACTTCCAAGAAAGGCTGTACACGTTTCAGACTCTATATTAGTCATGCCTGTGAATAGTGTTATAGTATCTGATAGCAGTCAAGGACACATGACTCATTATCCATTTACTATATTTAATACCTACCTTAACTTAGCTGGTATTAAAGACACGGCAAGTCCTGCTCAGCTTTGTGCATCGGATGCCTAGCAATTCACACATACAAGTACATAGCAAAGGCAATTACACTTACAGGTCTGAGTCCATAAGCTGTGTGTCACTTTCAGTAAAGCTGTCTCTTTTGAAATGTCCTAAGGTACCCAAGACTAATTCAGGTAGTCAGCAAACTGCAGCATCTGCCAGCTAAGGAATATGTCACTGCTTGATATAGCTGCGTCCACCATCTTCCTTTCAGATTTGATGTTAGCTGAACACATAGGTACCAAATGTCTGAAAGAAAAAAAAAGAAGAAAAGCCTGGAAGATGAAAAGAGGGGAGTGGCAGTGTGCACATTCTGATTAGCACAGGTTCTGTCTCACTGTTTTGTGATAATTCAGAAACACCGGATCACAAATGCTCCTCTGTCTGTATTACTCACTGGGTATCTGGTAGAAAATAAAAACATCTGCAATGATAAATTATAATAATTTCTATCTTAACTGAGGCAAAAATCAGGTTATGATTTAAGAAACATCAAGTATTCCCTCAGAGCAGCGAAAAGCACAATTACTGTGCTCTAGATTAAGAAAGAACGTTGTGAACAATTGTTCACCAAGCTGGAAAATAACCTAGTGATAAACACTGTTTTTAAAAAATTCATTGCTGGGATAAAACCACATCTCTGAAAGCAACATGTTAGCAAGAGAATCATGATGAAAAGTGAGTGAAACTGGAAATGATCAATGCAAGTATGAGTGCATCCCACACTTGGGATCAAAAGGATACAGCTGCCTCTCTGTTATATATAGACCTTTTGCTTTCATGATATTACACGTGTAAGACACTGTCATGCAGGATTTGCTGTCAAAGGTTTTCCCCTCAAATAGGGGATCTGATTCTAACTCAGGTGGAAGCCCCTTACATGAAAGAGTGTTAAAAATTATACTGTCCAGGCCTGCATGGTCCTTGCAATCTGTTCTCTTATAAAGGTCCTTTATACTACCAAAGACTTGTTAAGAGGCTTTTGCATAAAAGAGGCATGTGTGGTTCATTTAATTCATGCAGAAATATGCAAATGTGTTTTCAGATGGTGAATGCCAAAAATACAGAGCAAGTAAAACATAAGTTGCCACCTTTTGCAGTCCCAGGTGACTCTGGGAGACCTCTGAGAAGAAGTAGAGTCTCCTAGAGCTCCACTAATAATTATTAATAATGTGTATTCCCTCCTTATTACTGAGAAACAGCACTGGATAGTCAGGGGGGAATGGGGGACGGGGGATGTGTGTCGTTCCCTGATTGATTTGAGCCACAGTCTCCCCATAGAGAGGGCGCTGGCTGTCCCGGCATTGCTGATGTGGCTACCTTCCGTACTCCATGGATGCACACACGGTCACGCCTAGAGGTGACAAGTGTGTCCCCAGAAGCAAGGGTTTGTTCAGATAATTTGCCCATTTTTCTGAACACTTTGAGGCCAAAGAATCATTGGGAAAATCCCACTACAAGAATGTCAATATTGAGATTTTAATTTTTTTTTATTATTATTCCTTACCTACTTGATCATGAAGACCACAGAAATCCATGAATTTTGCCTCAAGATAGCCATACTTCCATTTCTAATTTCGTCTTGGTCTGGAGTCAGAGTGATCTAAGCATAACACTTTGTGGCTAAGTAGTTAAATTGTTTTTAAAGACTTCTGAACCATTTCGACCCTTTCTCTCTAGCCATTATAAAGCTGTTAACATTACTAACAATGGCAATAAGCATGACCATGAATGTCACTCATTCTTTCTTTCTTTTTCTTTTTTTTTGTAACTGTTTTCTTTTTATATATTTAATGCATGGGCGTGTTTACTTTTAGGGGTACAGACTCAGAAATAAATGAATGTGGCTGCCTGTCAAATACTGTTTTTACAGATGAGACATTTTTTCTATTCTGATACATTGAAGCTTAAATGCATAAGTGCAATGAGAAAAGATGTAAATGCCTCAGCTGAGGTAAAGACCCAAACCAGAGCACATGATCCTTGCTAGTGGTTTCAGTTGCTGTTCATTCACTCCATGTTCCCTTGGACTGTATATGGTGAAAGACAACTAGAGGTAGAAGGCTTGTTTTCTTAGAGAAAGGTCTGAAGGTTAAAGTCCTTCTGCCATTATAATCAGCCCAGGGGGGTGGGGTGGTGTCAGGGTTGGGGTGTGAGGGGTGGAGAGGGGCTGATGACATTCCTGTAGCTACCCCTGCTTACTTTGTCTTAGCTTCCTTCTGTGTTCCTTGTGGAGATGATACCACATGTATCTTTAATATAACTCCTGGTGCTGCAGTAAAACCTCCTATGGGTTAATTTCTCTAATCCTCTGAGCAGGCAGCTTAACAGCTGGAGCTCATCATGTCCTCCTTTTATGCTGATTCAGTGGTCAGCAGAAAATGTGATGATTCCCAGATGTTCACACTTGATAGACTCAACAGGCTTGAGAGGAATACAGGAGAAATTAGTGACAGGTGTTCTTTTTTCTTGCCACCATAAGGAAGGACTCCCTTGCACAGAGGAAAAGAAGGACATATTTTTAAAGGAAATAGGTGTTGGGGGGGGCTTCCAAATAGTTACAGAATCTTTGTTCTCTCATGCTGAGATCCAGAGATAGGGAAAAGTGACATTGCATAGATTTAACACATCATTGACCACATTTTGTATGTGTTTATTACAGTATTTTTACTTTGATTTGTTAACAAAATCCATACCTCCCTTTCAATTACATCAGCAATGCACTATTTTGGTTGTAGCAGGCAATAAGTGTATTCAAAGTTTGAGTGATTAAATTTTTACTGTTGTAGACTGGCAGCTCTCAAAGGACTGCACACTGAAGACTGAAGAAAGCCAAATGAATCAGAGAGCAGGAAAAATAAACAGATTGGCTAAATACAGAGCTGGTGGCATAATTGCTTGATTTTTAATTGGGTTACTAGCTCTTGAAGTTGAAAATTAAAGGATACAGCACTTCTGTGGCTAAGAAAGCATGTTGGGTACTTGTTGGTCTGTTCACTGGTTTCCTATGCTGTGTGCACAATTAATTCTTGGAGAGAAAATTCAAGGATTTCCTCTTCCAAAGACTTACGGAAGTGGTTTTAGTACAAGGTAGAACAGCTGAAGCAGGAGAGGTGCCATGCTCCTGATAATGTCCTCCATCTGATTAGCTGTTTGGCAGGGGTATAGAATCAGGCTGGTCTGAATCAGGCTTAAGTGAGGACAGACATCTGAGCCAAGCATTCTCACTACAGAGAAAGATGCTGTTTGGCAGCATAATCTCTCTTTTGAAAACTGATTTTCTTCAGCTATCTCTTGCCTGGTCAGATAAAGATCCTTTGGTCAAATAGTGTGCTTAACTGCCATATTCTTGATAACTTGATGAGTTTCTTGCTTAGCTACTGCCTAAGAGACCAGGGTCTGAGATCTCCTAAAAAACGCTTCGTGTCAAAAATGATGGATCTCGGAGGAAGACCCTACCTGTCAATCAGGCCCCAAAATCCTGCTGGTTTGATCATCCCTCGTAACATGTCTAATCAGGCAGAGCGCAGGTAGCAATTGTAGTTTCTCAGGTTGGTATCAGACAAGCAAGCTGCCACCTTGTCAATGAACAGTTTTTCAAAACAAAATAGAAGAGTAAGAGCACAACAGAGAATCCCAAAGCCAACTTACTATTTAAATATATACTAGAGAAAAAATGGAGTAATTAAAATTCATCAAGTCATGATTAGTATCCCTCATCCCAGACAAAGAGCTGAATCCATAATGCTTCAGTTTATCAGCTGAACTGTAGTCAGAAGTATATCCTGCTTTTTTCTGCATACAGAGGAATGCCAGATCTGTGGTGTTCATCCTGTCATAACCTCTAAAGTACAAGGGTCTCGTCTACCCGGTGCACCCTCCTTTTCACTCCCTCACAAAGTACTAGTCACATTAAGTTACATTAAGTTGTTGTTGTGGTGAGTCCTTCACAGCAGAGGATGGTGTCTTGGTGTGGGTGGATGAGTCAAGCTCGGTGGGGGAGCAGATGACTGTTGGTTCTCACAAACTGGGAAACCTCTCCACAGGAAGAGTAAGAAAAACACACTGCCTTACAACAGCATGGTGGCTAAGCTTTGCTTTTTCTACTTTCAACAAGGCAATTAAAGCCCATCTTCTCCACTGGTCTGGAGCATACTGTGCCCACCTTTCTCTCTCCTTTCAGCTCCTTTTCTTGGAATTAGCAAAATTCCCCCTGCACAGAGTTTGAAAAGTGAGAGAGATGTGCAGGGTAGCCAATGTTTGGGACACTTCTGCAAGAGCTTTCCGTTTCTCCAAGCTAAAGGCTGGATGTCTATGATCCAGTTGCTACCAAACAGAACAGGTTGAATATACACAACAAATTCATGGTACATATCTGATAGATGATAACAGGAAGGACTGAGGAGATGGAATCCCTTTCACAGCAAGCACTGAACATTGTCTTCCAGTAGATTATACAGCAGCAATCAACTGACTCTGGTCATAATTTTGGTCTGATTTCCAAGATAAGTAATATGTGTTGAAGCTTAAATGCACTGAGTTTTCTTTAAGGTCAAGTTATTGCTCTCACTGCAAACCTTTTCTTTAGCAACAGGAGTACTACACCTGGGTGCCACTTCAAATGAAACAATCCGATTAACCAACTCAACATAAGCTTCTAATATCCACTAGTTACAGTTACAGAAACCACTGTGACGAAAGACAACATAGGCAGGCTGTGCAATAGATAGTGGCTTATCCAGCTCATCAAAAATGCCTTGATAACCGTTCATCATGCTGCATGACCTACCCCACTCTCCAGACCTGTCAGTAGAAAAGCAGTCCTTTTTTTCTTGCTATTCTGAAGCATGTGTTCTCTCCATATGTGGTTCAAATGACCTAGATTTACCCTTGAGGTCCAAGCATTTCCCATTCTATCTTCTACCTCCTCCTTTCTTTTTCGCTTTGCTTTTTTTTTTTTTTTTTTGACATTTGCCCAAGGCTAGACACACACTAATCCTTACAAACATTCTGACCTTGTTTTTATTAAAATGCTTTCTGGAGAGGTAATGTTCATTTCAAACTAGGACCATTTTCAAAGCTTGTGTTTCAAATGTGTTTCATTTGGCTTCCAAATTATGCTTTTTCTATTTGTGTGTGTGCTTTACTATCAGTAATGATAACTTTTAAACAAAGTGTGTTTCTGCTCTTTATTTTGTCCTTTGAAGAGAATTACTTATGTAGCTATTATACATTGTTTGGCATTCATTCATCTGAACACTGCTATGTAGAGTGCATCCTTTTGTGCAGCTGTCACTGTGACACTACCTCTCTGGGCTGTCTCCAACAACTGGATAGCATTACCTTTTCCTTTCAAGAGCTAAGTGGATATGCTGTATTTTACTCTGACAGCTGGGCCATTTTATTTGAGCCTTATTGGACTTGATAGTTACCTTTAGGGAATGTCTTTTTCAATTGTTTATTTCCAAAGTCTTCTGTCAGTTCAGACTGTGAAACACAAAGGAGAATGCTGAAATTGTTGGTACTGATGCATCCACACGGAATGACAAATGGTTGGGGTATCACTGTTCTTTGGACATTGCAGAAGGGTATTAGTATCTTATTAGAGTTCCAACAAGCAGAGGAGAGAGAGAAGTTGTTTTCAGTTTGTCTCCCAGCTACAGATCTTTAAAACTATTTTACTTCAATTAATAATTTTTCTGTATGCGTGTGGTGCCATTCAGGTACTCAGGACCCTACAAGTGCAGTGGAAGCAATAACAGTTCCAAATGGAGTTGTGTCCCACTGATGGCAATGAGACACGGCCCTGTATAAGAAATACTGCATAGATGCTCTACAGTTGTGGATGTGGCAATTACTAGCCCATATGGGCAGAATATTTTGTCACAGGAAGTTATCCAACAATAAGCACATCCAGTCTTATTTAAAACACTTTTAATGTCCCTATACCTGACATTCATAGCAAGCCTGCATGAAATTTGAGGATTGATTTGAAAGTACAGATAACTGGACACTAACTCTGGCTCTAGTTACTCAGCTGTAAATCTACCTAGATGTACTAATTTTTCTGTGTATGAGTTTATGTTTTAAGAATTCTTAGTGTCACCACCCAATTAGGGACTGGAAACGTTCTTTGTTTGCAGGAGAATTCCTGTAAAATCCATTCAAGATAGGCAGCAATAAAGGAAGACCTAAAGGGAGGTGAAAGCCTGGCTTGAATGGCTTCTTTTTCTAAAATCTGTCAAACAGAAAAAAATATTTTCAAATTAAAGAGCTAAATAAATCAACTTATCACATTTTTTTTCCAAGGTTAATTTACATACAATTCACACACCTCAGGCCAGACAAATAAGGAATATATACATGCTATTGTTTTCTCATGCTACTGCATAGAAAATGTCAAGACAGAGAAGAGTGTTTTGGCTTTTCTTTAACTTGACACCAAATGGTGGTTTGATGCAACGTATAAAATACAAAGTGAAATACAACTGTTACTTTTATGTGTCCTGCTAAATCTGAAACTTTCTTGCTCTTCCATCCATTCTACAGTATTTCAAGCAAACACAGTTCAGACTAGGATTCTGTGTAAGCCATATTTTCTAGTTGTATGATCCTCACAGAACCGAAGTTTGTTCCCGGAAAACCACACATCTACACCAATCCAACTGAGTGGAAGGATAACCAACTATATATTCTGAGGAGGGATTTTCTGAGACTCAGATATGAAAGTGTTTAATGTACTTGGAATAAATTGATCAGAAGACATGTAGAACAATGCAGAGTAATCCAGAGTGGTTTTATTGCCAATCTGACAGATAAACAAGAAAACCTCTTAGTCACCCATTATTCATCATGCAGTATAATTGCTGGAACTTTTTGAAGTAATTTGAACTTTGCTGAAACCTCAATTTAAAATTTGTCAGTTTTCATCATTTTTGTATCTTCTCATTCTTAGAGATGAAGTCTTGGGAAAAACAATGACAATTATTAACTACTTTGTCAAAAATGTAATATGCACATGAACAACAATAAAAACATCAGGAGTAGTCGGCATGGATTCACAAAGAGGAATTCATGCCTGGCCAAACTGATGAACTTCTATGATGAAATGACTGGCCTGGTAGATGAAGGGAGTGCAGTGGATATTGTCTACCTGGCCTTCAGTAAGGCCTCTGACAGTGTCTCACAAAAGATCCTCATTGACAAGGTGTTGATGTGTATGGATTGGATGAGCAGACAGTGAGGTGGATTGAAAACTTACCAAACAGATGGGCCCAAAGGGTGGTGATCAGTGGAACAAAGTTTACTTGGAGGCTAATAATTAGCAGCATAACCTGAGGGCAAATATTGGGTCCAATTCTGTTCAACATCTTCATTAATGATCTGGATCATGGAGAGCAGTTTTTCCCTCAGGAAGTTTGCAGATGACACAAAACTGGGAAGAGTGGCTAATACATCTGGAGGTCATGCTGCCATCCAGAGGGACCTTGACAGGTTGAAGATATGCACTGACAGGAACCTCATGAAGTTCAACAAGGAGAAGTGCAAAGTCACACACCTGGGGAGGAACAACACCAGCACATGCTAGGGGCTACCCATCCGGCGAGCTTTGCAAAGAAAGGATCTCTGAGTCCTTGTGCGCACCATGATGAACATGAGGCAAAAATGTGCCCTTGCCACAAGGAATGCTAATGGTATCCTGGGCTATATAACACAAGGTTTGGCCAGCAGGTCAAGGGAGGTGATCCTTGCCCTCTGCTCAGCACTGGTGAGGCCGCCCCTGGAGTACTGTGTCTTTTGCTGGGCTCCCCAGTACGAGAATCATGGTCATACTGGAGAAAGTCCAGTAAAGGGCCACACAGATGATTAAAGGAGTAGAGCATCTCTAATATGAGAAAAGTCTGAGAGAGTGGGAAGTAATAAGCCTGGAGGAGAGAAAGCTCAGGAGAATCTTGTCAATGTCTATAAATAAACAAACAGAGGGTGCAAAGAGGATGGAGCCAGGCTTTTTTCAGTGGTGTGCAGAAACAAGACCAAAGGCAATGAGCATAAAATGAAACACAGGAGGTTGCCTCTGAACATCAGGAAACACTTCTTCACTCTGAGGGTGACCAAGCACCAGCATAGGTTTCCCAAAGAGGATGTGGGATCTCCATCCTTGGAGATATTCAAAAGCTGTCTGGATGCAGTCCTGGGCAACCTGCTCTAGGTAATCCAGCTTGAGCAGGCGGGGTGGACCAGATGACCTCAAGATATCTCTTCCAATCACAATCATTCTGTGATTCTCTGATTCTGTGTTATTTTTTGACCACCATTGTCAGAGTCCTGAGCATACCTATTGGCTTTATTTTCTCTGACCAACATCACAGATGACCCCAAGTGCACTCACAGCCTGTAGTGCTGGAGCTTCATGAAGCTTAGACCTGAGAATTCAAACCTTGCCTGAGCTATGCTGTAGATAGTTTTTCTGCAGCTCAATCTCCTCCACTGTCCCTCACCCCACACTACAGACATGTCTCCATCCCTGTCTCTGGCTCCGTTTCCTTTTGCTTCTCCCTGGATGGACCCTGGACCTGTTTCATCCTTCGCCTTGTCAAGAGACCCATCACCCCCACCAACCCACTCAGCTCATCCTGCCCAAGACACTGTGGGGCTGCATTGTACATGGAGGGTCCTGCCCAGCATCAGGTGTCCCTGACTCCCCGATTGCCTCTATGCCAGGACAGCCCTGCTGCCACAGTGCTCTGACATTTAACAGGAGATGAAGTCCGATTGTGTCAGCTTTGAAAAGTCTTAAAAGGGGAAATAATATGTATTTCAACTTTTTTATGTAATTTGGATTTAGTCTTAAAGGAAATTATAGCTTTTTATGAAACAAAACCAATACCTTAAACAGTGAGGGCAATTTAACTTCAAAATCCAAGTAGCAAGGGATCTTTTTTATCAGCACAACATTTCCTTCTTCATGCTGTGTTTCCATAGTCATAGCAAAAGAGGGCTTTCAAGTACTTTTAAAGATACAGGAGAGGCCCTCAGATCTAGAATGAGTTTACCTCCCAGTGTGAAACAGCACTGATTTGTGAGCCACAAGGGAATACTACAATATGTGTCAATCTGTTCAAACTATTGCAGTGACTGAGGTTTCATGTTTGGAAATTGGCCCAGTTTTTTGATTGCTGGCATGTTGAACTGTTTCGTCATCTTCCTCCCTTCCTCATGGCTTTCCTTCCTTCAGTTGTTACCTCTCTCCCTCCTTTCTTGTTCCTTTCTTCCATTCTTTCTTTGACTCCTTCCTTCCTTTCTTTTTCCCAGCTCTCCAAAGAACTGTATGCACATATACTTATACAATGGTTTTCATGTTTTGTATTCTAAACAGATTTAAAATCTATTAGAATAATACCAAAAACAAAGTTGTATTGAACTAAACAGGCTGTGGAAAACAAGTGAACATTTACAGTATGGTTCAGTCATATATAACCCAGTACAGTAACATTTAATAAAGTGGAGATTATGAAACAAAAGGCCAACGCTGGGCAGTCAACAGATGGAGAGAGCAGCAGGAGAGGCAACATTAGTATTCTGCAAGTCAACTTGGCAACAGTAAGTTAATACCAGTAAGTCAATGGATCAACAGGCAACAGAAGGGCATTCAGCCTTTTAACAATACCTGACTGTATATTCAATTATTGCAATTTAGAACTTTCTTTCTTCCTTTCATATTTGTGTTAGTAATTAGCATTTTAAAATTTTTAAAAATAATGACATTTCTTTCAGGTTAGCAGCCTGTGGAGAAATGTTTCAAAAACTTCCACAGAGAGCTTAGTACACCCCAACCATATTTCACAATGTATAAACCTTTCTTGTATATTAACCTCTGACAGCTAAGTCACTTAGAAACACGGGAGATGTTGGGATTTTTTTATGTGGTAGCTGTACAGCAACATATCTCAGATAGGCCTAAAAAAGCCTTGCTTTTATAGAAAGTCATGTTCCAATTCTGTTTTAAACAGCCTGATGTGCATGTTTTAATATAATAGCCAGGTAGTTGGGAAATTCAGAATTTAGCTTTCTTAGTATCTGTGCAGGTAAAGAAAATAGTCATATGAAGAAAAAAGTACTGAAAAGAAAATGGGTGGAGGACATATTTCCACCTTCTTCCCAACATATAGCCACCACTACATGTGAATGAAGATGAAAACATGACTGAAAATACAAGAGCTAGGGAATATAACTTCCCTTTTTACTTTGTGTATAGCAGTGGGATTTGGAGTGAGTGCCACAAGAACAAAGAGCACTCCAATAAATCTGAAGCTGCTAAGGAAGATCCAGTTCTTTTTTTAGTGTGCAGACTTCTGATGACAAGTATTTAAATCCTCTCCCATAGACAACTGACAGCAGGCTGAGTGGGAGGAAAGGAGCAACACATCAACATCATTAAAAATCACATCTGGGGTCATGTAACTGTGACCAAACGCAGGTGAACATTTCTAAACTACCCAGAAATTACAGATATTTACCAATGATTTAACAGAAATGCTAGTGTTTTTCTTTAGATGTTCTGTACCTCACTTTCTAGATAGAAAATATGTCTTTTAATGCACATTTCGTAGGCAGCTAGAATCACAGTACATTAAATGCACTACCTAGTAGGGGTAGTTGGGGGAGATGTGTGCACACACCCACACCCACATTCCAAAAATAAATAATTCTATTGTGAAACTGATAATGAAAACAAGGCAATCAAAAAAGGTATAGCTTCCATAGTATCTGAATTTTGCCATGTTGGTTAGCATCTATTTGAAGACCATTCACTTTATTTGTTTCCTGGAAGAGAAAAGACAAATTGTACCTTCTAAGAATACCCTACTTCCACTTTCCAGGGCCTATGAGCAATCTTTTTTTTACCTTTTCATGTCTAAGTCAGTGAAAAAGTAGAGCTAGAGAAAAAATTCTTTAGAAAATTTCTAAATCAATTAGAAATTTAAATTTAGGCTTTCTGAGTGCAGTGTACTGTTTTATTTCACTACAGAGAGAAAGTACTGACTGATCTACTGATTAACCTATCAATAGATAGAATGTCATGGTTTAGAGGTATTCTATATACATGGATATTTATATGCACATTTATGCATATATTTATACGGATGTATACCTACATGTATATATGAAGTGTGGTGGGGTATATATGTGCATATACATGTGCATGTGTGTATGTTACATAATGTTTCTTATTAACTAGCATAACAAAATGTGGTGATACATTCTGAAAAGTTTTCCGAAGTTTTCCTAGTGAACAGTGTCATAATAAGGAAGGAGAGATGCAAGTCAAGGAAACACTATATGTAAGGGTCAGTCACTTATTTAAATGGAGGATAGGATGGTGCTAGCACAGAGAGCTACAGCCATTGTGCTGTTAATAGAAAAACTGAAGTGAGACTAAGCCATTAAGGGTTAGGAAGAAGGATATCAACAGCATTTAACACACATTTTTGTGCCTCTCCAACCTTTTTTAATCTCGAAGCTGATTTTTGAACCTATATATTCAAAATTTCCCTTTTTTCCAGTTTCTAATACAGCTAATTCAATGCACTCTTGTCTCATTATTACAAACTACAGCAACGTTTTATGTTAAACAGGCAGTCTGGAATAACATAAAAATCTTTAAAAAAAAATACTGTATGACACATTTTCAGTACAATGAAAATGAAACAGCCATGGCAAACACATTCTGTAAGTGGGGAAATATGATAATTTAATCCTCTTCAGAGCATATGGTATCTACATATGTGCATATTAAGTACTGTGTATAGTAAAACATAGTACAATACCTTGGTCCACAGGGAATTCAAATTTACAGACACCCTCACTTGTACACGATGATTTGTAAGGGTTTCTCAATCGCCTAGGTCCAAATCATTTGTATCCCACTTACTAGCATTTGATTATTATTACATCAGGAGAAAAATACATGTTCTTTTCACCTAATAGTTAGCAGACTCAGTTAACCAAAACAGAATTAAGCTATCTTTCAGGAGGAAACATAAAGATATTTTGATTGATCTCTAAGTCTGTTCCTATGTGATATTGGGATAAGCAAGGAAATGAAACCATGTTTTTTTATAATTTTGCAGGCAAGTGATGCAATATCAAACAATGTGCTTGTGTTTGTTTGGGAGGTTAACGTACCTCCATTTACCAAGTAAAGAAGATTCCTTTTTTCTTGAGACTCAAAGTGGGCATTTTCTATTGCTGAATAAGTGTGATAGAGGAATGTAAATGACAGCCAAAATTATGAAAAGTCTGAAAAAAAAAAAAAAAAAGTCTGAAAAAGGACTGGAGAATTTTAGGAAAGGATATTGTTTACAGCAGCCAGTAGCATTTCAGTATCTGTTACCAGCAAGATATTGTGAAAGATTTTTCACATGAAATGGACTCACATTGTGACGAGGTGTCAGCTAGATGGGTTTCAAATATGGTCACTTTTCATCACTATTATCTATGCTCTTCTAGTGTTATTATAATTAACTCATGTACACACCAAAACTTAATCACACATCTTGGTTTGCTTGGGAATCTCCGGATTCTAGTTCTGCATAGTCCCAGCTGAGCAAGGGCTGTCACACAGTGTAAGAAGGTTGTTGATTTTTATTTTTTGTTAAACAATACATTCTTAAATGATTGGTTTTCTTTAGGGCAATATTAGTAAAACTTATAGCAGACAAACTGGAAAATATTGGAGAGGGGATGGATGATCCGAAGGTTGAGAGACTTGCCATGAAGTTACATAATGCCTTTGCTTTGCCAGCAAAGCTGGCCATAAAAATTTCTTCTTTTTTTTTTTTGGTTTTGGATAGTCTCTCAACCATGTCAGTACATTTGCTTATTAGGCTATGATATTAACCAGAACAACAAAATGATCCTAGTTAACAATAACCCCCCTTTTGGCAGTTACGTCTGAGCCAGTTTTCCTGCCAAATCTGATGTGTCATAACCACACATACAAAAGAACAAATCAGACATAACCCTATGGGAGATTTTTCCATTTTGTGAACAGCAATTAGGCATCCAATTACCATTTACCCATTCTGAAAACTGTTCCCCTGCCACCCTTTTCCCTGTTTATAAATTGGGAAATATGACAATACATTTTTTTCACATACTTTTTTACCTTGTGTGTTTGGAATTGCTGGCCATTATATTGGGCAGTATGTGTTTTGATGCTTTTTCAAGATTCCGAAATTTTCTATGTCTGTGTTCTGGATTGCAAGGACCAGACTATGCTGAAATCTGGCTGTGATAATGGCACTTTTGATATGATATTTTGTATTCAGCTTTTATCATCAATTATTTTTTCTCTTACTCCGTATTTGAGGTTTTTATTTTGCTTTGTTTTGTTTGTCACTTCATCTATTTTATGTAGACATTGATAAGAAGAGGAGAGAAAAAAAAAAGAGCTAAGAAAATGAAAAGTCTTTGTAAAACTCCAGGTGTGTTGTCAGTTGCTACTCAGCTCTATTCACTGCTGGTTTTGTTTTTCATTGGTCAGTTAACAAGAACATGTAACTGAAAAATGCACAAATCAAAATTAAGAACTACTCAAGAGAAGAAGGAATAGAAGGAAAGTTTTATTTTATGAGAGCTTTGGAACTGGCAGCTCAAAACACCAGCTACCAGTTTGTTTTATTATTATTTGGTTTAAACTTACACATGGATGGGTGCAAGGAAAGACGACTTACGGTATTTGTTCCTGTTATGCTCATTATTTTATAACCTTGAGCTTGGTCCAGGTACAGTTGCTAGTAAAAAGAAAAAAATCATTGTTCCCCACATCATGAGATGGAGGAGGCTGCTCTGTGTCAATTTCTATTCCCTTTCTGGTTCTGGTAGCTATAAAGTATTTTGTTCAGTGGTGAGAAGGTCAGTCTCTCAAAGAAATATCTTTATTACTGTTACTGCTTAGCCATGTTTTGTGATATACTTAGCAATGAAGTAGGATATCCATATTACAACCTTTGCTCCCAAAGCACTGCCAAACACCCATACTTTTTAATATCATTCTGCTAGTTGGTGTTCCCCAGACAACGACTTTTGGTTTGTAGGTGCTTCTGTTATGCTTATTTATTTTTGAGTACAGGGCCAGAATCAGTCCAAAAAACAGACCTAAGCTTTTTAGAAACGGTCCAATCCAGGAAAACTGGAGTAGCATGTAAGACAAAACCATACTTTTCATAGAACAAGCACAAGTAGGAGTCTGCCTGTTTCCAGATTTTCTTTATGCTGGTCTGCTGGTTTCCAACCCCATTTTCTACTCTCAGATTACTTATTTGTCTTTTTGTCCTGAGATTCAAATAACTTGGAATTCTGACTGACATGACTCATCTTTTCTCAGGCTGTCTGCAAATACCTTCATTGATTGTAAATCAGTGTAATTTCTCCTTGAATTCCTCTACATCCTATCACATATTTTGGCTAATGGTGAACTGTAAACTTCCTTAGTGAACTGCAGTCAGCCTGCTATTCAGTGTGCTTAATGCTAGATGTGTTCAGCAGTGCCTCTTTTGTAGCGGCAATGTTCTCCACAGGTTTTGAGCCAAATCTTTTATCATTTTTTTTTCCAAATTTTCAGATGTCTTTGAATACCACATCCATGTGGAGACAGCATAAAACCTTTGCCACTTAGGCTTACATGTTAAAAAAAAAACAAAACAAAAAACAAACAAAAACCAAAAACAAACAAACAAAACCCCAAAACAAACAAACAAAAACCAAACCAACCAAAAAAAAAAAAAAAAAACAAACCAAAACAAAAAGAAGTTGTAAAGAATTGGGATAGGTCACTAGTAAATATCTGAACCTCCTGACTAAATGTGTGTGTTGTAACTGAATCTTTTTCATATAGGTGGCTATGAAGAAATACCTCTGAAAATGCATACAGGAGAAGGAAACACAGGAAAGAGAATAGAATGTTATCTTCAGGGTGTTAGAAAGTAATGCTTTAGAAAAGGACTTTCGGCTTCCTAGCAGTGAGGGTAAGTAAAATAGCTAACAGTGGAGGTGGTAAATGCACACCCATGTGGATTCTACTTTGGCTATTGTTCTGGAAGATATATCTTTGGGAAAAATCTCACATTACAGCAGATCAGATGAGACTGTTGTTGTGTCCTTTCTGCCTTTAAGTCTCTGAGAAAAGCTTTAGCAGCTGAAAAAGGCTCTATGACCACGACTGAGAATAAGAGATGTGGCTAATGGGTCCACAGCTGACTAAACTCCTGTTCTCCTGGAGCAGGCTGAATGCCTCCACTGCACAGCCAAACTGACGAAAGGCTCAGAAATCCCCTGCAGCTTCTGAATTCCTGAGAACACAACACTTTTAGCATTTTGTGCTGTGGCCCCACCTGGGTTTTATCTATAAAATGTCATACAGAATGCAGAGTCTGAAAATGAAAGGCATGAGTCTCTCAAAGGCTGACAGAGCTGTCGATAGAATCTACGGTACAAACTCAGATATAATATTTGACATTTACCTAGATCATTTCAGGCTACAACATTAACGTGCATCTTTGTGTGAATTTGAGCCTGGGCACTGAAAAAAAAAGAAGAAAATGTAAAAACCTGTTTCTGATATCCCTATGAGTTCCAGACATTCTTTAATTAAATTTTTAAAAGGCAATATGTACAAAGTAAAACTGGACCTGTTCTGCTCAAATAGCTGTTTTTAATAATACACCTGGATATCTTTTTTACACACCTTTACAAAGTGGTGTACTACATTCTTCAGAACCAGCTGGGAAACTAAGATTAAGCCTGAAACACTTTAGGATTAGCAAATGCTTTACTGGAACTGGTAATTCTGCCCTTTAAAAGCAGAACAACCTAAAGATCCTTTCCAATGGAAGGGAAATTACGTCCAAATATCCCACTATATCCTGGAGTTTGGCTGCTTTTTGAAAATATGCAACATAAATTCAGCTCAGAGAACGATTCCTTGGGTTCATGCCAAATTACCAGGTCATATAAATCGAAGCTGTATGATGTTGCACACTTAAAATTATTTATGCTAGTTTTATAATTTCTTCAATCTGTTCTCTAACACTAACACAGTGGATAACCATTTACTCCGGAAAATCAACATCTTTCCTTTATTTCCATTTTGTGAAGAGAATGTTATCAAGCATCAATGTAGCTGCTGTGAGGTTTCAGAGGATGTTTCATTTACAATGCAAGCAGCTTGATTGTTTTTATTTTGAACACCATATTTGTTCCTGTTAATTCCCTTCCCTTTCATTTTTCTCTTTTGAGTTCTGCCCATACTGCTTTGTAACTTCCAGGCTTCAGAGGCCTGAGCATTTAGTAGTTCACATTTGGGAGCTAGTGAATGGCTCATTTTGCTGGCTGAGGTACATAATGCTTGTAGCAGTATGGGCATTTATGATTGATCAGAATTTAATAGTTTACGAGATTCAGCAAACATCAATCAAAATTGCTTTGGTCACTTTAGTATCAGTTAAGATTGTAGATAGATAGATGGAAATAATTTTATAATCATTAACTTTTCACAGTAGACGCAAGGGGAATGGCTTGAGGAGATAGCCTGAGAGGTTAAATGTGGAACTTTACTGCTTTTACTACGTTGTTTAATTGCCTAGCTGCATGCCATCTGTTCCTCTTCCTCCCTCCAGGCAAAAGGGCATTATAGCAGAGCCAGGAGTAGAAAAGGGTAGAAATGGAATCCTATACATACAGAAAATAGCAAGAAAAGCAATTGTAAATGTCAGCAATCAAACACAAATCTATTTTGGGTTGTAAATTAGCACAAGTAGAGATCTACTTCTCTTAGCCTCAAACCCTTTTGCTTCTGCGTAACACACACAAGAGCATATATGGCAGTCCCAGGTTCAGACTCCAACAGCTGTAAGGAAGTTCTGGTGCCACAAAGTCAATGGTAGATCTTCCATTGATTTCAAAAGAGTCAAGAGACCTCTCTCAAGTTTATTCTTGTCTCCTTTGAATAATACTCATGGGACCTTAAACTGATCATCCAAGTTCACTGAAACTCCTTACTCTCATTAAAAAAAAAAAAAAAAAAAAAGGTGTTTAAGGTGTTTATAAAGTTTTCTGACCCTAAGTTTTTATTAGCAGTTCTGCTTGGTAAGTGTTCGTTAGTGCATGAAGTCCTTCCATGGACAGTACACAGTCTCCTTATTGAAGAGTCTCTCATTCCCAGGTGCTTTGGTAATATCATAGTATCATAGAATTATAGAGTAGCTTGGGTTGGAAGGGACCTTAAAGATCATCTAGTTTTACCCACCTCCATGGGCAGGGACATCTTCCACTAGACCAGGTTACTCAAAGCCCCATCCAACCTGGCCTTGAACACTTCGAGGCATAGAGCATCCACAGCTTCCCTGCGCAGCCTGTTCTGGTGTCTCACCACCCTCACAATAAAGAATTTCTTCCTAATATCTAATCTAAATCTACACTCTTTAAGTTTAAAATTGTTACCCCTCATCCTATCATTACACTCACTGATAAAGAGTACCTCCCCATCTTTCCTATATGCTCCCTTCAGGTACTGGAAGACCACTGTAAGATCTCACCAGAGCCTTCTCTTCTCCAGACTGAACAATCCCAATACTCTCAAGCTGTCGTCCTAGGAGAGGTGTTTCATACCTTTGATCATAATTTTGGCCTTTGTCAGGACTGTCTCCAACATGTCTATGTCCTCCTTCTGTTGGGAGCTCCAGACCTGGACGCAGTACACCAGGTCGGGTCTCACAAGAGTGGAATAGAGGGGCAGAATCACCTCCAACCTGCTGGCCATACTTCCTTTGATGCAGCCTAGGATACAGTTGTTTTTCTGGGCTGTGAGCACACATTACTCGTTCTTTTAGAGCTTCTCATCCACCAGGACCTCAAAGTCCTTCTCCTCAGGGCTGCTCTCAATCCATTCTCCATCCATCCTTTATTTGTGCTTGGAATTTCCCCAACCCACATGTGGGACCTTGCACTTGGCCTTGTTGAATGTCATGAGGTTTACACAGGCCCACCTCTCAAGCCTGTCCCTCTGGATGGCATCCCTTCCCTCCAGTGTGTCGACTACACCACACAGCTTTATGCCATTAGCAAACTTGCTGAGGGAGCACTCAATCCCACCACCCATGTAGCCAACAAAGATGTTAAAAAGCAGCCATCCCAATACTGGCCCCTGAGAACCATCACTTGCCCATGGTCTCCACCTGGACATTGAGTCATTGACCACAACTCTTTGAGTGCGACCATCTAGCCAATTCCTTATCCATCAAATCCATGCCTCTCCAATTTAGAGACAAGAATGTCATGCACGACAGCATCGAATGCTTTCCATAGGTTCAGGTAGATGTCAGTTGTTCTTGCCTTATCCACCAATGCTGTAACCCCATCACAGAAGGCCACCAAATTTGTCAGGCATGATTTGGCCTTAGTGATGCCACATTAGCTGTCACTGATCACCTCCTTATTTTCCATTCCTTAACACAGTTTCCAGGAGGATCTGCTCCATGATCTCATCTGGCACAGAGGTGAGAATGACTAATCTGTAGTTCCCTGGGTCTTCCTTTTTCCCTTTTTTGAAATGGGGCTACATTTCCCCTTTTCCAGTCAGTGGGAACTTCATCGGGCTGCCACAAATATGATGAACAGTGGCTTAGCAAATTCATCTGCCAGTTCCCTTGGGACCTGTGGATGAATCGGGTGAGGTCTCATGGCCTTGTGCATCTTTTAGACTCCTTAGGTGGTCTGAAACCTGTTCTTCTCTTACAGTGGTTTCCTATAGAAGCCTTTCTTGTTGCCTTTGACATCTCTGGCCAGATTTAATCCTATCTGGGCTTTAACTTTCCTAATCTGATCCCTGGCTGTTCAGACAATGTCTCTGTATCCCTCCCAGGCTTTCTGTCTTTGCTTCCCTTTTGTGTTTGAGTTTGTCCAGGAGCTCCTTGTTCATCCATGCAGGCCTCCTGGAGTTTTTGCCTAACTTGCTCTTTGTTGGGATGCGTCAGTCCTGAGTTTGGAGGAGGTGGTCTTGAATATTAACCAGCTTTCTTGAGCCCCTCTTCCAGGGTTTTAACCTGTGGCACTCTACCAAGCAGATCTCTGAAGAGGCCAAAGTTTGCTCTCATGAAGTTCAGAGTAGGGAGTTTACTGTGTGCCCTGTTCACCATCCTAAGGATCTTGAACTCCACCATCTCATGGTCACTGCCCTAGAGCTTCACATTCCCCACCAGCCTCTCCTCATTGGTTCCTTTATCACTTGGAGAATGAACTTATCATCAATGCATTCCAGGAAGCTCCTGGGTTGCTTATGCCTTGATCTTTTGTCCTTCCAACAGATGTTGGGGTGGTTAAAGTCCCCTGTGAGCACCAGGGCTTGTGAATGTGAGGCTGCTCCTATCTGTCTATAGAGGGCCTTCTCTGCTCTGTCTTCCTGGTTGGGTGGCCTGTAGCAGACCCCCATTGTAATGTCACCTGTCCCTGCCCACCCTTCAATCCTTACCCATAAACTCTCAGTTGGCTCCTCGTCCATCCCCAGGTACACTCCAACTGGTCCTCTTCATCTCTGCTGCCTGTCCTTCCTGAAGAGCCTGTATCCTTCCATTCCAACACTCTAGTCATAGGAGCCATCCCAACACATCTTTGTGATGCCAATAAGATCATCGCCTTGCAGGTGTGCACACATCTGTAACTCCTGCTGTTTATTCTCCATGCTACATGAGTTTGCATAGAGGCATTTAAGTTGGGCCCCCAATGAAGCTGACTTACTGGCTACTTCTACTGACTTGTGGCTGGAATTCCTTTGTGCTGCACTCCATATTCTCTTCTGCTGACCTGCGACCCCTCTCCAGGCTCTGGGCATCTATTACTGGCATTGGCAGCTTATTTTTTCATGTTAGCTTCTCTTTTCTTCCTCCTTGTCTCCACTGCTGCTGCCGTCCTTCCTACTTTTCCAGAGAGCAGAAAGAGTTGGGACCCTTGTCTTAAGTGTTTATTTTATAGTGAAGTCCTGCATCTTTGTGCTACTGCTGATCTTGACCAGCCTCTGCCCATGCTCCTGCAGCTCAGAGATGCTGCAGGTGACTACTGTAACAACTTGATCAATCTATTTTTAATAAAATTATGTTTGAATTGTTCTTATCTGCAGCTGGTTGAAAGTAGAAGCTTGTTGGGGCATGCAGATCTGCATGCTAGCCATGAATACAAGCCTCAGACCATAGCGGAGCAAGGCAAAAGTTCAGGAAGAAAAGGCAAGAGGTGCTAAAGTAGCTTGGTTAGTTTTGGTGAGCAGCAGTGGTGCTCATCTATTCAAAAATGTTCCCTAGCATGCCAGGGACCATGTTTTCCTCCTACCATTTCAACTGAGAATTGTTACGGGGATATTCTTTTATACAGATCGTGTTGCCTTGATTTAACAACACTTCAAAGAAAAACAATATATTGTAAAAACAGTCTTGGTCCATGAAGGTATGGTGAGTAATTGTCCTCCATTTTTCTGATAGGGTTGGATGCTGATCTATGGCTCCTATGGGTGCTAGACTATCGAGCCATCTCTAAAGCCCCAAGAGGATATTGTGAGCTTGGTTGAAGGGTATTAGTCAAGAGATCCACTTCACCTGTGTGCTTTTCTCATCTCTAGCAAGAATCTGAGGGGAAAACCTGTTAGTTCCTCCAAGTTCAGCAGTAAGGATTGCTGTTAAGTTGATCTCAAGTATGGTTGGCACTATAGACCCAAAGCGTTTTTCATAATTCGATGTTTTTTCCATTAATGAAAAAATAAGGTGATTCTTACTCAAATTGGGAAATTACTCAAACCTCCATTCTTGCTCAGCTAAGTATTTAAAAGACCTTTAACAATCAGAAATTAAAAGTAGCCAAAAGTTAATTCTCAGCAAGAAATTACTTCTGTTGAGTAATGTTATGCCTGCAAAACACAAATATATTTCAACTTGTTAAAAATAGGCTGTATAAAATTCAAGCAAAGTGGTAGATTTCTAAATATTTTAACAAATATTCCACACATTCTCACAAGTGAAAGCATACCTTACTGATACTCATTTTTAATTTAGCAACTTAGGTCCTGGCATAGTATGTGTGCTAAAAAGAAAGTCACCAAGTTTCAAGGAACTTTTTGACATATCATGACAATATGCTCTGCTTAAGTCATCTTCACTTTCTTCCCCATGTAAACTGATTGTGAACTTTGATGAAATAGTTATTGTTACCAGCTTTCCTGGCTGGATAATTACAAATCTCACTATCCAAACACAAGGGTCTTCTTTAG
Source organism: Numenius arquata (assembly GCF_964106895.1). Taxonomy (NCBI): domain Eukaryota; kingdom Metazoa; phylum Chordata; class Aves; order Charadriiformes; family Scolopacidae; genus Numenius; species Numenius arquata. The sequence goes on along the minus strand of NC_133616.1, from coordinate 32,114,590 downwards.
AAGAAATGAGATTTCTTTTCTGTTAACTATTGAGGAAAAAAGATGCAAAAAATATGTAAAAATAAGTTATAGTTTTCTTCCATAGATAAGGGTTACATGCACACACATATATACATACACATATCCATATATATGTGTGCATATGTATACGTTATTCCTTATATTTCTTTTTAGGCACAACTTAAAGAGCCTAGTGAGCCTGTAGCAGCAGAAAATACATAACTGGGAGGATATCTTTTTATGAGCAGTTTGTGTAATTCACTTAATGGCCCAATAGAAAGTGCCACAAATCTTATGTCCTGCCAAGCTGATAGGCCCTGGAGGTTCACATCATCTAAGTGAAGCTCAACTTTAAAATAAATATCCTAACATTTTTCTTTTCTCCTCATGTTGCCTAATTTTCCATGGGTCACTCAGTTCCTTTCATTCCCCCAGAGGCCCCCAGAGCTCTCGCTATGTCACTACCAGAACTTCAAAGCTGTCAGGGAGTTTCTACATCCATGTACATTCACAAAAGAGTCAGTTTCCATGCTCCAAATGTCAGTGAGATAATCTGCTCAGTTTTATCACTGTGTTTTTCCCCTGGATATTTACAGGGAGAGGGTACCAAAATGTAAAAAATAAAAGCACTAGATGGTGCAAGCTGTTGTGAATGCCATGGGAGGAACTGTTAGGGTGGTGCTGACATTTAAATTTTGATATAATCTAAATCTAGAGAAAGGTAGCAATTTCTAACTCCCTCTGACTCCTGATATAAAGATAACAAAACAAAAACAGTCACACAACTGGTTTCTAAGGGTTTGCCACGACTGGGAGTTACCTCATAGCATAAAGATATATGAGCCGTCAATGTGATCCTAGGATGGTTCCAAACAGTAGCACTGGTTTTTGGCGCTGCAGTGAAAAGACCACATTATCTCTGCTATTTGGGCTAGCTTTAAAGAATCTCTACTTGGAGGTAGACTATAGATATTAAAATCTACCATGAAGGTACACTGTAACATCCTAAGCAAATCTGTGCTCCCCTAGAGTCTTTGAAATCTTTTTGAATGTAAGATATTGTTTACCTTCCTTACGGGAAGTGGGTAACAGCCATAGTTTACCCACCAGTGAACTACTGTAAAAGCTCACTGCCTTTATTTCTATTCTACTTCATTAGATTACCCATGTAAAATTCACCCAGTCTTCTAAAAATCCTCTTTTAACACTTGAGTCTTTTGAGCAGTGAACTCAAGATTTTTAGAATTTGATCTGCCCAGAGGCAAACGTTCATTCAAATTAATGGTCTTCCTCACTATATTTCATTTCACCACCACCACCCTCTCCCTTCTGCTTACCCCACTAGATGGCCTTCCTATTTTAACACAAGACCAGGCTTCACGGATACCTGATTACAGAAATGGAAAATCCGAAGAGCTCTCCCGGTTGTTTTAACTCATCAGCATTGCACAACTAAGTAACCAAAAGTGACTACATCTCAGTATCCTAGGAATATATACAGGGCAGCTTGCTAAATATGCCATATTGGTATGGCATTAGTCATAAAATTAATGATGTAACTTAAAATTCCTGAGTCAGAGAACACTAATGTTGTGGAAGTTTTTCTTTGTTTTTCTTCATTTCTTACATTTAAGAAGAAGTCATTTAATTTTCCAATCTGATTTCTTTTCTGCTTTCCACTGGAAGAATCTGACCCAATGATCCACAAATCAAGATGCAAATTGATGCTGAATGTAAACTAAAAAGCCCAAGGACAGGATTCAACTCCTGTGCTGTATATGTCTACAGTGTAGACATACATACCAGAGATACTCTCCTAAACTCTCTTTTCAATCAGTGAAGTTCTCATCACTTAAAAGTGCCTTCATAGGCATTTTTTAGGCTTGATTGATCTGGTTTGTTTTAGACATT